>NW_028182122.1:0-128000 GCF_964271855.1 Acomys minous
CTGAGTTAGAAAACGTCGAGAAACGGTTGTTTCTGCTAGCGCTGTGCTTCTACAGATGTATTTGCTGAACGGTGAAAGCGCACAGTAATGCACTTTTCTCCCAGCAAATACACTGTTCCTAAGGAAATTGGAACACACTGAGGAGACACTTGTGGGAGCTACTGTGACTAAAATCTGGGTGGCCCTTGAAAAGGTTTGGGGAACCGCGTGACTGGAACTGAAGGATAGTGGGCGGGTCTATATGAATATGCTTCCTTTCCTTCGGTGGATGGGGGTCATGTGGGGGCAGGTTGTTTGCAGAAACCCAACAACTTCCTCAGATGTAGGTTTCCGGCTGCTGGCCTGGTCAGTCACCAGTCAGCAGCACAGCGGTAGGAACAGCAGCCTAGCAGTCAGAGGGAAACGGAGGGAGAGGAGCAGCATGATTTCCTCAGCTGCTTTGCTGTTGCTGCTGTTGTTGTTGTTGTTGTTGTTGTTGTTGTTGTTTCCGAGACAGGGTTTCTCTGTGTTTCCTTGGCTGCCCTAGTCTTGCTTTGTAGACCAGGCTGGCCTTGAACTCACAGTGATTTGCCTGCCTCTGCCTCCTGCTCTTAAGGATGCCACTATCACAATTCTGTTGATATCTTACCATTGTTGGATAGGGTGTTTATTGTGAGTATTTTTTTTTATGGTGGCCAGATTATTTTTCATAAAATCATCTCATGGAGCATTTGCAGTATGTGTATTTGGACACTGGGTTCACAGCTACAGCAGTTACAAATCTCCTCGAATTCAAATTCACCCATGCTTTCTTAACTTCTGTGTTCCTCTATCTGCCTAGTCAAGAGCGTGTCCTCTGTCCTGGGTAATAGGTATCCACAAAATACATGTTGGTCATATGTGGAACCAGTGCAGATTTGATTGAATCAGAAAATTTACTTTATAAAACACCATAGTTAGCCAGGCGTGGTGGCGCACGCCTTTAATCCCAGCACTTGGGAGGCAGAGGCAGGCAATTGCTGTGAGTTTGAGGCCAGCCTGGTCTACAGAGTGAGTCCAGGACAGCCAAGGTTACACAGAGAAACCCTGTCTTGAAAAAACAAAAAACAAAACAAAACAAAAATAAAACACCATAGTTGTGGTTGGAAACATTAACGTCTTGGATGTGAGCACAGCGTTCAGAAATGTGTCTTCAATGCTTAGTTATTAATGGTATACCTTGGGTCTGATGAAAACTGGAGATCTGACTGGTCCGGGGTATGGTTGAGGTTTATTCTATGCTGTGTTCATCCTGAGATTCCCAGGAGAAAAACCAATTTCACCACTTGAGCAGGTACTAATATAAATAGTGAATACTGACCAAGAAATGGACTTTGTCAAGAGCTACAGGGGCTTATGAATACAAACCTATATGCCATCATACTTTCTCATGTGGCGTTGTTATTTTTGAAGAACTACAACTCCCAGCATTCCAGGGAGCTAATCTGGTTCTTGGGCAGGTGGTATTTGCAGATCAATTTTGGGCTTTACAGTATGAGGGAGAAAACAGCCAGATGTATCTAGAAGGGTCCAGACTGAACCAGCTCATGAGAAGACTGAGAGGGGAGGAGATGGGGGACAGAAAGAGAAGGGAGGAGAGACTAGGGTTTAGAGAGGAACCAGGCAGCAAGAAATTACCTCTCCAAAAATGTCTCCTTTAATATGTTAATCTCAGGTAGCCCTGTGTCCTTAGTCTCTTTGAGAGCCCAGCCCACTATGCATGCTGTGAGATCATGACATCAGGCCACACTGTTATTATAGATAGAAAACTCACTATATATTACAACAAAATTAGAATTCACCTTTTGAGTGATTATGATTGCTGACTTAAATCAGAAAACTGTCTCCTTCGTTCAAGGAAATCACTGTGCCTGTGCACATGTGGCCAAACTCTTGTTTTTAAATTCACGGCTTGTTAACACTGAGTTTTTTCACTGTAACTTCTTGCAGGAGTGGGAATGCCTGGACCCTGGCCTCAGAGGTTTTTTTCAGAGACCTCCTGTTGTAGTCTGGATTCTGTGGGTCAGAGTCCAGTTTTCTTGCAGTCTTCCTTCCTCAGGCTATCTGGGAAAATGGCTCTGCAGGTGTGTAAACTGTGTGTGAGTGAGTCTCACATCTCATAGACTAAGTGAAATCCTCAGTGAAGAAGAGACATTTTTATCATACTTTCTCTTTCCTTCATGGTTATCCTTTTGGCAGGTGTTAGCATCTTTCAGTTTTGTTCCATTAAAGTACTTTGCACCTCTTTCCCATGGGCAGGTCTCCCACTGCTCAGCCAGATCTGCTCACCTGTGAGTGACAACTAAGAGCCCTAGATAGTGAGGACAGAGATTGTAGCAAAGGATCCAGGTATGTTAGACAGATTGAGCATGGTGTGTGGTGGCTCTGAAATGACAATAGAAACAAGACATGAAATTGATTTTTGCAAGATTCGGTTTCATTAATGATTCTGGAAATTTTCACTGAGAATAATGTTAGATGTGGTAAAATGAATTTCCCATTATAGGCAGTACATTAAGCATTCAGTCGTTTCCTGTATTTGATTAGTTTCGAGTCTCTGAAATAACTGTTGCCCATTGAAAACAAAGTCTCTGACCAGACTGAAAGCAGCACCTGGTCTTGGGTGTGAACCGAGCCATTTGTGTGTGTAGCAAATGTCATAGTGGATTCCTTTTTAGGGCCTGTGACCTTCCTTATCATTTGCTTTGGTGAGGTTCCAAGTGTAATCTGTGTATTTCCCTCCCTGTACAATTACCCTCATATTGAACCAGAAAAGTTTCTGTTACTAAAAATAGTCTTTCCAGTATGTTTCCAGTGTGCATGTCTGACAGATTTGGATTGTAGAACACAGGATCCAAATTGGGAAGTGACCACTGATGACTCTGCCCTCCTCCTCAGTCTGCATAGCTGTTTCTGACATTGTTAATGGTATTACTGTGTAGTACAAGATATCTGAAGACAGTGTGAGTGGTTTGATTGAGGTCTTCTTCTTCTTCTTCTTCTTCTTCTTCTTCTTCTTCTTCTTCTTCTTCCTCCTCTTCTTCTTCCTCTTCTTTTTGGTTTTTTTCAAGACAGGATTTCTCTGTGTAGCCTTCTTTGTCCTGGACTCACTTTGTATACCAGACTGGCCTCAAACTCACAGAGATCTACCTGCCTCTGCCTCCTAAGTGCTGGGATTAAAGGCGTGTGCCACCACTTTTGGGCTGAGTTGTTGTTTGTTTGTTTTTGTTTAAGGAGATCCATTTGATTTCTGACTCTATTGTCACTTTAAATTTTTCTCCGTCAGAGAACTGTGTACTCACTGATGCACTGTGTTGAGTTAGTCCTGATTAGAGTGGAATTATTCCATTTGTCCTTTTTCACACTGTTGGCTTTAGCTTTTGTCTGACTGTATTATTCTGAGGTATGTTCTTTCTCTCCTCATACCTTGAGAGGTTTTATACTGAGAAAATGTCATATTTTACCATAGGGCTTTAATTTATCTATTGACATAGCCATTTTTCTACTTTTACTGAGTCTACATATTTGGTGTCTTACATAGATTCGTCTGTAGGTGTTGGAACAGCCTTGCACTCTTGGTGTGAATTCAATGTTTCCATTTCTGTGTTATTTAGAGATGATCTCTGTGTCTGTGTAGATCCTGGCAACTGCTCTATGATTTTTTAATTTTTTGAATATATTTGTTTGGGCTCACCTGCTTTGTGCTTTGAGGTAAAGCCAGCTTTGCATGAGGACTTTCTATCGTTCCTCCTTTTTTGTGTGTTTTATGCAGTGCTCTCCTTTTGGCATTAGTATAAGGTTTGTATGGAAAGGAGAATTCCATGTTAATCTGTCCAGTCCTCAGACACTGTTGACGGAAACTCTTACTGCTTCAGTCTCAGCAGCTGCTTGCTGTGTGTTGTAGTTGTATCATGTAGGAGGCTGATTCAGTCACTAGTTTCTAGGAACTCATCATGTCTTCTTCAGTTGTGGTTTATGTATGTATGACTTTCCACAGCACTGCACAAGATAACACTGAAGTCCTTGTCAAATCTTTCAGTATCCTCATGTTAGCTCTACTTCTAATACATATAAATTCACTTTTCCAGTTTGAATTAGGTGAATGATGCTTTGTTATTACTTTAGTCCCGGCACCAAAACAGTTCTGTTATGTTGAATCATTGTACTGTCTTTGAGTCTCTATCTAGTTCATTAATCTCTGCATAGCCTTGCTATTTTCTTTCTACATAATATTTCAGATTGTTTTTATGCTTGTAAAGCCCTCAGGCACATAACTCTGGGCAAATATCTTTCATAACCTGAGCTTCTTGCTGCCAAACTTCTTGACTTCTCTTTGTTACTTCTGTGTGATTGTCTTTGCTGAGCTGTCACTCCTCTAGGCTCTAAGAAAGCGTCCTTGGAGCTCCATCATTTCTGACTCACTGTTCATTGACTTAAGAGTCCACAGTAGCTACTTAAGGGACCATTTTACAGGGCAGGAGATGTGACTCAGCAGTTAAGGGCAGTGGTTGTTCTTGCAGTTTCCAGGTTCAGTTTCCTGTGTCTGCCTGGGGACTTGACATCTTTCCAGAACTGAAGCTCCTCCATAGGGTCTGTTACTCTCTTGATCTCTTTCAGTTGTCTTATTGCTCTAGCTAGAACTTCAAATAAAATATTGAATAGATGTAGGGAGAACAGTCTTGCCTTGTTCCTGATTTTAAAGGAGTTGTTTTTACTTTCTTTCCATTTGATTTGATGTTGGCTATAGGCTTGCTGCAGATTCCCTTTATTATGTTTAGGTATGTGTTGCAGGTGGGTTGGGTGTATTTTGATGCTAATACTGCTTGTCAGCTTGTATCTTGCCTAAGAGCCTAACCTGTTTGACCAATAAAAGGCCATCACCCCTGGGCAGAGTAAATGGGATGGGCGTGGCTAAGGTTCCCGGGCTTTGGGAGACCGAGATAATATTGGGAGGAGGAGGGGAGAGGTGGAAGAAGGCTGCACCATGGGTTGGGTGAAGGAGAAGCATATGGCCAACATGGATGGAGATTTGGTCCAGATGCTGAAAATTAGCAAGTATTTGGGATTATGGGTGGGAGGTAGCTTGATAGAAATTATTAGAAGCAGATGGCATAATAAGTAGTTTAGGGATTTAATATCTGGCCTTCCCAAGGTTAAGTAAGGCAATTTTAAAATATAACAGGTGTCTGTGTCTTGACTGATTGCTAGCGGGTTAGAAAATACCACCATAATGATAATTTATAGGCCTAATAATAATATTATTAGGCTATACTGATAAATTAACCACAACAAGTATGTCCCTTGTATCCCTAATCTCTCCAAGACTATTATCATTAATTGGTGTTGGATTTTGTCAAAGGCTTGGTAGGTGGCAAATGAGATTATCCTCTGTGTTTTTCTTTTTTTTCTGTCAGTTTATTTATATGGTGGGTTACATTTACTGATTTTTGTATGTTGAACCATCCCAGCATCTCTGGGACGAAGCCTAGTTGAACAATGTTTGTGATCTTTTTGATTTGTTCTTTGATTGAGTTTGCAAATATTTTATTAATTTTGGATCTATGTCCATGATGGAAATTGGTCAGCAGTACTCTTTCTTTGTTGAGTATTTATGTGCTTTGGGTATCAAGGTGACTGTGACTTCTTAAAATGAATTGGGTAATAATCTTTCTGTTTCTGTTTTGTAGAATAGGTGAGCAGTATTGGTGTTGTCTTCTCTGAGTGTCTGGTTGATTTCTGCATTAAAACCATCCAGTCCTGGTGTTTTGTTTTGTTTTGTTTTGATTTGATTTGATTGGGAGTCCTTTAATGAATTTTTCTTTTTCACTAGGGGATATAGGTCTACTTAAGTTGTTTACCTGATCTTGATTTAACTTTGCCTATCAATTAAATTATCCATTTCTTTTAGATTTTCCAATTTGTTGGGGTACAGGTTTTTAAAGTGTGTTCTTAACTATTCTCAGGATTTCCTCATTGTCTGCTTGTATGTCCTTTTTGTTTCCAATTATTAAAATTTGCATATTCTATTTTGGTTATTTGCAATGAATCTACTCTGTTTCATTGAATCTTTATTGGTTTTGGTTGGTTGTTTGCTTGCTTTTTGGTCCAACGGAGTTTAGTTTATTCAGGGTTGTGGCATTAGCCTGACTCCTGAACAGAAGCTACACCTTGATCCTGGGAGTTTCTTGCTGGGGCAGTGGGTGCTTGTGTCTGCCATGCCACAGGCTCACACTTCATAGAGCATCATGGGGGAAATCCACATAGATTCGGTCGGTGCGCGGGGTGTGGGGGGGAATCCAGCCTCACGATGTCCTGAGGAATCAGATTCTTATGTATCTGTCCATTCTTGGTGACAATTGTCTCCTCATAGAACTCACGAGCCAGATCCCCATCTTTATCATAGAACATGGAGCCGCGGCGTGTGAATGGGAAGGGAGGCAACCCTCGGGCTCAAGACTGCACCAAAGATTGCTCGGCGCCGCCTCTCCACCCCAGTAGCAGTGGCAAAGGGCCAGAGGCCCCAGGCTTCAGAGCCTCTGATGCCCCTGTCAGCCTCTCGGGAGCTTGGCGGCCACTAGGCTCCCACAGTGCGGTGGGCGTGACCATGCCCCGCCCGGTCTCAGGTGCTGCCGCTGCTGCTCCCTGGTTCTTTGTATTCTTCTCTTTGGTATCTGTTTACTTGATTTTGAGTGCCTCTCGGGAGCTTGGCGGCCACTAGGCTCCCACAGTGCGGTGGGCGTGACCATGCCCCGCCCGGTCTCAGGTGCTGCTGCTGCTCCCTGGTTCTTTGTATTCTTCTCTTTGGTATCTGTTTACTTGATTTTGAGTGTGTTATGAGTTCCTTTAGCGTTTGTTACTTTGTGAACTTTCTGTGGAGAAACAGTGTTAGTTGTCTCTTCTTGATCCTGAAGGTTTGCCTCTCATTTCTTGGCAACTCTGTGTTTTCCAGTTGTAATCATCAGTTTGGGTTTTTGTTACTTAAGTGATTGATATGGTTAACACATTGGTTTTTGGTTTTTCAAACTTTCAGCAAATGCTGAAACAAAAGCAGGACTTTTCAAGGAGAAAAGAAAGAGGGCCCTTGATCTGGATTGGAAGCCTAACAAGGTGCTTTAAGGGCAATACTTCCTCCTGCCCAAGCCTTAAATTAATGGAAAGAGTATGCAAAGTGATTCCTAGTCCCAGGAAGAAACTTCATATAAAACCTGCTGCTACTGTGGTCCAAGCGTGGTAGGGTCCATCCCTGCATAGAAGCCAATCTTGACAGGATCACCTTATTGTGCTGGTTCTAGAAACAAGAAAGACACAAAATTCAAAGATTCTTCCTCTGTGGTTTCAGTTCAGCAATGTCCCAGCTATTTATGTTTGGCAGCTTCATAGTCCCAGTGAGGAAACTGTGAGAGTTCATTGCATTGAAGCTGTGAGGATGAAGCCTAAGTTGCATTTTGAGACCACAAACAAGATGTTGAGACACCCAAGCCTTTGCGAAATCTGCATGGAGAGATGCAGATAGGGAGTGGAAGTAGCCAAACTGAGGGATGTATGAAAAGGTACAGGAATAGGTCATCTGAGCCCTTTGATGTGAAGGTCCATGTGTGTGAGACAGCGCTGCAGGATTTGGTGTTTGCCCTGCAGAGTTTCTTGCCTTGGTCTAATCTCCCCTCACTGTGTACACATTCCTATTTACTGGAATGAGAAGGACTATTCTGTGCCATTGTATGTTGGAAAGATAGAACTTGTTTAATGATTTTATAAGATGTGTCAATTAAGAGATTGTCCATAATTGTCAGAAGCGACTTTGGACATTAGAACAGTGTAGAAGCTATTGCTTTGAACATTTGAACAGTGTAGAGGCTGTTGCTTTGGACATTTAAGCAGTGTAGAGGCTGTAGCTTTTGACATTTGAACAATGTACAGTCTGTTGCTTTTGGCATTTGAACAGTGAACATGCTGTTGCATATTATTAGGACCATTACAATTAGACTAAATGCATTTGCATCACAGGGTGACCATAAGCTTATAGTGACCAGGGTGAGAATGCAGTTGTTTGAGTCAAAAAGCTCCTAGATTAGAGTTTGCCTTTGGGCACTTGTCTGGCTTTTGTGGCTTTCTTTGGGTAGCTTATGCATGCTTTTGTAGGAGGAGCCTTTCTAGATTCTGTTAGGGTATTGTGTACAGTTTACTCTTGTTCATTCAAATGCTGATTTCTCTACCCCACTATCTAGTTTGCATTGCGATGTTTATTTCAAGTATTTCTGGTGACAAGTTTGTATTGACATGTCACCATTTGTTCTCTTTTTTGCTAATAAAAGTCATCTAGCCAGTGCTGAGCAATACAGAGACTAGGGTGGGACATCCTGGTCCAGTGAGAGGAGGAGAAAGATCAGGAAGGGAAGGAAGGATGCCTTTGGACAGAACCAGGAAACACTAGGAGAAGAGAATTGGACCATAGAGACAAGAAAAATGAGAGGAAGATAAACTAGCTTGGAGGCTTAGTATTATGCTCTCTGCTAATTAAACAGATTCTAGTCTCTCTGTGTGGTGTTTTGGTTAAGGAATAAGCACTGATTATCTTAAAATTATAAATATTAATATCCATTCAACAAGATTCCTTATTGGGGATGAAATTTGATTGTCTAAAGACTCAATCCATTTCCTGTTCTTTGTGTCTACTGTGTTGTGGTTGAAACTGATCAGTTAGCTTCCTTCTCATGCTGTCATGCCTGCACCAGTATACACTCTATCCCTAAATCACATAAGATACAGTAGAACCAATTGCTACCCAATGCTAAGCTAATTTGCTAGTCTGATGTTTTTATATTTTTAAATTTGTTGTTTTTGTTTCTGTTTTTGGAAACAAAGTTTCTCTGTATAGTCCTAGCATTCCTGAAAGTAAGTATGTAGACCAGATAGTTGTCAAACTTGGAGATCCCCCTGACTCTGGCTCCAGAGTGCTGGGATTAGTTTGGGCCAACATGTCTGGCTGTTTTTTTACTGTTATTTTTTTTTTTAAGATTTATTATTTATTCTTATGTATATAGTGCTCTTCCTTCATGTACATCTGCAGGCCAGAAGAGGGCATCAGATGGTTGTGAGCCACCATGTGGTTACTGGGAATTGAACTCAGGACCTCTGGAAGAGCAGTCAGTGCTCTTAA
The DNA here is from genome assembly GCF_964271855.1 of Acomys minous. NCBI lineage: Eukaryota > Metazoa > Chordata > Mammalia > Rodentia > Muridae > Acomys > Acomys minous. The sequence goes on from NW_028182122.1 coordinate 9,176, forward strand.
CCTCTGAGCCATCTCTCTAGCTCCCTGTTATTTTTTTTTTTTTTTTAATAAAGTTAGCGGAAGTTCTTGGAATGTAGGTTTTTGTACAAGGTAGCATATGCTATTGTGCTTATCTTCATCCACATCTTGAACTTTGAAATTTGGCAGAGAGTGTATTCTGTTTTTTAGAACGGCATGTATTCATGATATTAATATGACCTGTGCCTTCTGAGTCATTGCATTGCAGGCGTGTGACGTTCTTCCTACAAGGATTTGTTCGAATCTTTTGAATGAATATGAGTGTTTTTCCTGTATGCATGAACATGTATATCATGTGTGCCTCCTCCTCACTGCTGTCAGAACTCCTGAACTTGGAATAATGAATAGTTGTGAGCCCCGTGTAAATAATGACAATTGACCTCAATTATTTTTTCCTTCACTTTTCTTTTTCTTATTTTATTTCTTATTTTTATTTTTGGTTTTTCAACACAGTATTTCTTTGTGTAGCCTTGGCTGTCATGGACTCACTTTGCAGACTGGGCTGGCCTCGAACTCATAGTGATCTGCCTGCCTCTGTCTCCCAAGTGCTGAGATTAAAGGCGTATACCACCAATGCCCAGCTTACCTCAATTATCTTCAATACCAGCAAGAGCTTTTAACTGGTGAGCCATCTCTCCTGTCCTATTTTGTTTATTTATATTGCTATTATTTCCTTCTGTTCATTTATAAATGTTTAAACATGCATTCCCTTTTAGTAAAATCTTACTATTGTTATAGTATAAACTGGGGTACCTCAGGGTTATGGAAGATGAATATCAAACAGGAGTGAATGTATAATTCTTTGTAGGAACTTCAGTAAAGATCTCTGAGTTCTTTCTGTCTTTTTTGTTTGTTTGTTTGATTGATTTTTTTTTTTTTTGAAGGGAGTCAGGATCTTAATATGTACGTCATGGCATAGAACAGGCTGGCACCTGCCTCTGCCTCCTGAGTGCAGGGATTAAAGGCATGAGCAAGGATACCCAGCTTGCCCATCATTTTTGTAGTTAGTAATTGTTCCTACAATTTCTCTGATGTGTGATCTGTGTGGTTCTTTCTCTATGTCTGTTAATTGACATTTCTCTTGCGAGGCTATTTCCTGTTCAAAGGACACAGAAACGACAAATGCCAAGAGATATGGAGGATTGGCAAAAGCAAGCCTGTGAGCCTCTGGAGGCAGCCCACTCATTTTTCACAGCTCTATCCCTTGGTTTAGGAAAAGCCTAAGTTATTTTGCCTCAAAACTGCTTCCTGTTGCTACACTGTCTTTCCATGCTTCTCTCTTGTGTCTGGCATAATGCATTATGCAGATCTCCTGCATAATCGTATGAAGGTGATTATATAGTTCCTGATAGTGATTTCTGAATAGATTCAAGTAACGTCTAGCCCTCCTACAAATTATCAAAAAACTGCTAGGAGTTCTGCGAACCACATGAATTACACCAGTAAGAAAAGCAAGATTAAACCACATTAATGATCAAGGGAATGCATTCATTCTAGGTTTAGTCCAGGCTGAGTCCTAGGTGTTTACCACAATAAGAAAGACCATATGAATATAAAAACAAAGAACAAATGGTTTTCTGTACAAGACAGGACAGACCCCTGTTTCTTGATAACAACCTTGGCACCAAAAACTCTTGTTTTAAATACATAATGTACATATGAAATAAGAAAAAGATAAAGCTTCTGCTTGGGACTCAGTGAGCTTATAGATAAAACTACTATTTAAACTTTAATGAGCAAAAAATGTTCAGTTAGATATAGTTCTAGTGAAATAAATTAAAGTCCTACTGTCATTCTCTTCTGTAATGATTGTATAGGGAAGATAAAAACCTATAGGACAAGAATAAAAGAGAGAGGGGCTTGCTAGAGCCTGTCCTACCCATTTACTATGTGTCTGTGTATATATGTTCACATGTGAATAGATATGTGTATGCATGTTTAAATATCTACATGTTGTTGTTGTTGTTGGTGTGTGTGTGTGTGTGTGTGTGTGTGTGTGTGTGTGTGTGTGTAAAATTGGGAACTCCCTTGTGTGTATGAATGTGTACCTGTCTGCATGTCTCATTGCTTACGTGTGCTGATATAGTGGAAGGTTCCCTGAGGATGGCCTGGATTTGCTGCATTCTTCGCAAAAGAGACTGCTAAAACCAACGCCATCACCACAGGAAAGCTTGTGGGAATCTGCTGTTCAAAGCCCATGTTTATTTTACTTGTATGAGTGTATGTTTAAAGTCTTTTTTTTTTTTCTCTTTTTTCCCCCCTCTCCTTCAAGCCACTGTTGAATGCCTAAGTAAGTCACTAAGTTTAAAAGCAAACTATGGTTTTTCTTTTACAGCCTCCTGCTGTTTACATCAGGAAACTGTCACAGCCACCTGCCCTTAGGTAATAGACTCCTTAGCTAAGGAGCGGCTTTGGCAGCAGAAGAGCCAGAAAAACCAAATAGCTCAATTGATAAAGCATCAGATAGTTCTTTGGAATTTGCCAACACTGTGTCCTGTGCAAATACTAATGTGTGTGTCAAGGCTGGCCCTTGATGGAGATGAACCTCGTTATTCAGTTTCCTTCTAAAATGACTTGGTGGTTACAGTAGAACTTTTGTGTCTGAAAATGAGTGGAGGAAGCACCAGAGTTACACGACTATGTTGTCAATGGTGCAGACATGTACAGTGATGTCAGTATCCTGCTTTCTGTGTACACATGTACAGCATACTTTAGGATGCAGTGACCTATGATGATGAGCATGTGAACTTCACTCGGAAGAGTGGGCTTTGCTGGATCCTTCCCAGAAGAGTCTCTACAAGGATGTGATGCTGGAGCCCTACAGGAACCAAGCTGCTGTAGGTAGGACTGAATTATGTTTTGCTTTTTAAAGTCAGGGGACAAATGTTTCTCTGTTACTGATGTTCTTCTGCAATTTCAAATGAGAATGAGGAAGAATGAGGTGAATAAATCAGGCATGGTTCTTAGAGACTCTGAATGTAATAACTTAAATTTTCTTAATTTCCAATAATATATAATATATTTCTTATACTATATTTTAAGCTACAATCTGGGAGACCATAATATTGAGGACCGTTGTCAAGTTCTAGAAGACATGGAGGGTCATTTTCATGTGCAAGCTGATACATGTCTTGCAGAAGAAATTTTAATGTGCCCTGCAAGTTTTAAAGAAAAGCAACAGTGTTAAAAAATGAAAAAACTGACCCCCCCCTCTTTGCCCTGCCTCTGTGGGTCAGGCGGACCCAGGGGAGGGTGGTAGGTTGCAGCGACCGCCCCCCTCCCCCCGCCCCCCCGTGAACCAGCAGTGGGAGGGGTTTGAACCCCGGAAATGGTGGGGAGCCCTGGATTTTCCCTGGACGTCTAGACAGTTGGACCTGAGAAGGGGCCAGTTAAAGGTTGGGGCCTTTGGGGAGAGGTGGGGGTGGGGAGCTGAGACTCGTACCGGGACTAAATGGGGCCTGGGCAGAAGCTGAGCACCCTGTGCCCAAGGAGCCCCCCGTTGGCCTTGAGTGGCTGAGTGACTGAGCCCCCCCCCCCCCCCCAGAGCAGGACCTTCCCTTGGAAGGGCCTTGCAGCAGCCGGTGGGAGGGCCTGGCCTGGCGCTCCCGACCTCCACTCGCTGTTGTCCCGCCCTCCCCTGGAGGGAGGGGCCGAGCGCCCTCAGGAAGCATAGACCTAGGCTTTCCGAGAGTTTCCCGCCCTGCGTTGCCACTGGCCGCCTACCCGCCAGGAGATGGCTCCCGGGACACGTGAGAGTCTTCGGTGATGTTGACACTCCCAATGTCTTCGAGCAGCCAGGGCCCTGGGGCTGGAGCGCACCAACGCGGAACCTGCTGCTGCCGCCGCTGCCAGGCCTGTGTGCGAACTGAGTGTGGGGACTGCCATTTCTGAGGAGACATGAAGAAACTGGGGGAGTTGGCGGGGCGGGCGCATGAAGTGGTCTTGCCTGCTTCGGCAGTGCGCTGTGCCCGTGCTTCCACACACAGCTGTATGCGTGTGCTGAGTGCGGGGACTGCCATTTCTGAGGAGACCTGAAGAAGCTGGGGACGTCGGTGGGGCGGGCGCATGAAGCAGTCTTCCCTGCTTCAGCAGTGCGCTGCGCAGCTGTGTTCCTTCTGTGTGGGGAAGCTGGGAAGGAGGAAGGTGCATGGAGAGGAAGAGAAGTTTGGTTTGAGCCTCATGGAGTATACAGTCTGCAACGGGATCATCCACCCTGGCTGCCTGAAGATGGGAAAGGCTGAGGGTGCTATCAATTCAGAGATCCCCAACTGCTGGGAGTGCCCCCAAGGTACCCAGGAAGGATGGACAAGGATGCAGGTGAGGGTCCAGGGCACCACAGGGTTGACAGTGGTGAGGGGTGGATGGAAGCTGACAGAGGAGCCACCACCTCCACCTCTGCCCAGAAGAAAGGGAACCTTACCTGCTGGCCCTCCCCCTGAACATGTGTCTGGGCCCCCAAACAGAAGGAGTGGGAGGCAGGGAATGAGACCCCCGACCCCAAGGAAAAAGGTGAAAGGAGGCCAAGAGAGGCACTTGAAGAAGGTGGGTGGAGATGCCTGCCTCCTCTGAGGAGCAGACCCAGGCAGCCCTGGCCTTCTCCCCTAACCCCCACCCCCCACCCCCCAGGCTTCGGAATCCCAGCCAGGCATTCTCATTCTGCCACCCTAGGCTCCCTCCCGAGAACTGGGAGAAACTCAAGCCACCTATGGCTTCTGCTGAGGGCCCGGCAGCACCATTCCTATCACCACAGAGGGAGAAACTCGAGCGTTTCAAGCATATGTGCCAGCTGCTGGAGCGGGTGCCTGATACCTCTTCTTCCTCCTAGGACTCAGACACAGACTCAGACTCCTAGGGCACATAGCTTAGTAAGGACAAAGCTCCTGGGGAGGCCTGGAATGTCCTTCAGCCAGCCTGGGGCAGCTCTGGCGAGAAGAAAACCATGGGGTAGCGGTGGGCTAAATGCCCTGGCAGTGGGGGAAGCACTGCTCAGTTGACCCCTGGGCCCTGCCCCACCACCATAGCCTCCACAGTTATGTGCCTCCCCACCCCAAGCCCTGAGCCTGACACTCTGCCTTTGCTGCTGCCTCGGGCTGCATGGCTCCATGTCTTTCAGCACCTTGGACCCTGAGAGCGATGTGTCTGCATGCGAGTCTGCCAGACTTTGAGCTGCTGGTGCTACAAGCGTCTGTGGCCTCGGATGGACCTAAGCCGGAGGAAGCCGCTGACCCCACCCATGCTTAATGGGGTGGTTTGCCACCAGCCATGTGCTCTGGACCTCAGATGGACAGGTGTTTCCACAAAAAGCAGCTCATGCGTTTTCTGAACCGACTGTAAGGCTTGCAGGAGTTGGTGCTTTCTGGGTGGTCCTGGCACTCCACCTCTGCCCTGGGCTCCACCCCACTGCCTGCACCGTGCTTCTTGGACCTCCATTGGATTAAAGATGTAAAAGACTACCAGTTCCTGGACCTCTTGCCCTCATTTCACCGCCTAACGTGAGGCCAGGTTATTTTCTTCATGACTTGACACTCCTCAGTTTAATATCTTGGGATTTCTGCCCCGGGACTTGAGCCAGCCTTCCCTTTTCCCACCTGCACTGATATCTTTGGGGATCTTTCCTTCCCATCTCTGCCTTCCACCTGCTACGTTGTCCATCCCCTTGGGGGCGTGGGTCAAGAGGTACAGGGGAGGTGCTGAGCCAAAGGGATGGTGGGGTGGTGAAGGTGCAAGTCTTTAGTAGAGAAGAGTGAGGGGGCAGGATACTGGGAGCCATGGGGCTGTGGGAGGTGATGGATGGGTGCGGGGAGGGCAGAGAGCAGACCAACAGGGTTCAGGGAACAAAGACCAGTTGGGTGGGATGGGGGTCCAAAAAGGGGAAACCAGAGGAGCAGTTGGGGATCCAGTAGTTAGATAGGGGGCTCTATAAACCAGGAAATGCCAGGACTGGGGCCCGGGAGAGGAGCAGATGTGGGGCTCGTTCCCTCTCTGTGGGGTTGCTCCTCTCCCTTCCCCCTGTCCAGATTTCAGTTCTTTCCCTGACCCTGACTCCTTGAACGTCACTGAAAATGGCAGCTATTACAAGGAGTGGGGGCTGCGAGTCAACCTGCTGTTCAGCTTGTGGCCCAGGGGAGTGGTGAGGGATAGCCCAGACCCCTGCTTGGCTCTCTACACCGTACTTGAACATTCATCTGTACTTAACCAGGGGACTGTGATGTGAGGGGACCAGCCTGACCTAAACTGGGCTAATGGGCACTCCGTTTGGACTGTCCCACCCCCAGCTCTCTTGCATTGCTGTCCCAAACAGCTCTACCACTCTGACCTGATGGTGGATTTCAGCTTAAAGATGGGCAAGATGGGACTCCTCCAGCTTGGCTCATCCCATTCTTTCATTGTCATGGAAACGTGTGTCCCATTTGCCCAGGGAACTGCCACTCCTGGTTGCCATGGGAATAGCAGCCAATGGACCCTTCCAGAAATCAGCGCTAAGACTGGAAACAGTCCCTCTTAGTTGCTGTGGGAACTCAGTTAACAGACTCTTGGCACCTCCCCCTCTCCCCACCCCTTTCCTTCTTCCAGTGTGAGTGTGGGGTTTCAAGAGCCTGAGGGAGGAGTTGGGTCCAGGTCCCACTCAATTTAGACCAGGGGGATCCGGATTGTACCACATGGGGGTGGGGGAGGGGAATCTATCCACATACCTCAGTTTACAGGAAGGTGCGTGGGTTGGAGGTGGGTGCTGGGCAGACCAAAGGCAGATGGGAGGGGTGGGCCTGGGGTTGGAGAAAGGCTTGACCTTGGGAGAACTTGAGGGAGGGAAGAAAGCACCCCGGCAAGGGGCAAGTGTGGGACCCAGCTGGTCTGGACCCTTAAACCCCCAAATCTGTACAATACGGTTTGCTATAGAACTCAGAATCTTCAAAAAACAAACAAACAAAAACAAACAAAAAACAAAAAACAAATGAACAAAAACATATGAAATAAACCAAAACCCCACTGCTTTAAGTTCAGTGATGATTATTATATTCTCATAAAACCAGGCACCGCAATGTCAGGAATCCGGTTTGTGGTTTTTTTTTTCTCTTCAATTTATTTATTTATTATGTATACAGTGCTCTGCCTGCATGCACATCTGCACACCAGAAGAGGGCACCAGATCGCATTATAGATTGCTGTGAGCCACCATGTGTTTGCTGGGAATTGAACTCAGGACCTCTGGAAGAGCGGACAGTGCACTTAACCTCTGAGCCATCTCTCCAGCCCTGATTTGTGTTCTTAAGACATTCATCTAAGAACTGAAACAAGGAAACAATGACCTCTTCCAGAGGTCCTGAGTTCAATTCCCAGCAAACACATGGTGGCTCACAGCAATCTATAATGCGATCTGGTGCCCTCTTCTGGTGTGCAGATGTGCATGCAGGCAGAACACTGTATACATAATAAATAAATAAATTGAAGAGAAAAAAAAAACACCATAAACCGGATTCCTGACATTGCGGTGCGTGGTTTTATGAGAATATAATAATCATCACTGAACTTAAAGCAGTGGGGTTTTGGTTTATTTCATATGTTTTTGTTCATTTGTTTTTTGATTTTGTTTTTTTTTTGTTTTTTTGTTTTTTGTTTTTTGAAGATTCTGAGTTCTATAGCAAACCGTATTGTACAGATTTGGGGGTTTAAGGGTCCAGACCAGCTGGGTCCCACACTTGCCCCTTGCCGGGGTGCTTTCTTCCCTCCCTCAAGTTCTCCCAAGGTCAAGCTTTTCTCCAACCCCAGGCACACCCCTCCCATCTGCCTTTGGTCTGCCCAGCACCCACCTCCAACCCACGCACCTTCCTGTAAACTGAGGTATGTGGATAGATTCCCCTCCCCCACCCCCATGTGGTACAATCCGGTTCCTCCTGGTCTAAATTGAGTGGGACCTGGACCGAACTCCTCCCTCAGGCTCTTGAAACCCCACACTCACACTGGAAGAAGGAAAGGGGTGGGGAGAGGGGAGAGGGGGAGGTGCCAAGAGTCTGTTAACTAAGTTCCCACAGCAACTAAGAGGGACTGTTTCCAGTCTTAGCACTGATTTCTGGAAGGGTCCATTGGCTGCTATTTCCATGGCAACCAGGAGTGGCAGTTCCCTGGGCAAATGGGACACACGTTTCCATGACAATGAAAGAATGGGATGAGCCAAGCTGGAGTGTGGGAAAGATTAAGCTTTGTCGCAGGTGGAAGCAGTCTTGGCGGGCTTTTACCCCTGGGGCACACCATGAATACCTTGTGAGAGACTGTTTGGAGCCTTCCTGGGCTTGGAATTCAGGAAGCCTACCTAGGAACCCCACCGTGGCTATTGTTTTCCTAATTGACCCTCGAAGGGAGAAGGGACCGCCCTTTGCATATGACTGGGAAGATGGGGGAGAGAAAAACAAGAGGTAGAAGGAGAGAAGGAGGAGGGGCGGAGAGAGAGGAAGGGACTGGACCAGCTCGTGGGACAGAGACACCTAAGGACCCATCCTGCCAAAAGATTCAAGGAAGTTTACTCTTCTATCCCTTTAACCTTTTTTTTCTTCTTGTGTGTGTTAGTTGGGTTGTATAATAAAGTTCAATTGTTAATAAACTGAGCCAACACTGGAGGAGTCCCATCTTGCCCATCTTTAAGCTGAAATCCACCATCAGGTCAGAGTGGTAGAGCTGTTTGGGACAGCAATGCAAGAGAGCTGGGGGTGGGACAGTCCAAACGGAGTGCCCATTAGCCCAGTTTAGGTCAGGCTGGTCCCCTCACATCACAGTCCCCTGGTTAAGTACAGATGAATGTTCAAGTACGGTGTAGAGAGCCAAGCAGGGGTCTGGGCTATCCCTCACCACTCCCCTGGGCCACAAGCTGAACAGCAGGTTGACTCGCAGCCCCCACTCCTTGTAATAGCTGCCATTTTCAGTGACGTTCAAGGAGTCAGGGTCAGGGAAAGAACTGAAATCTGGACAGGGGGAAGGGAGAGGAGCAACCCCACAGAGAGGGAACGAGCCCCACATCTGCTCCTCTCCCGGGCCCCAGTCCTGGCATTTCCTGGTTTATAGAGCCCCCTATCTAACTACTGGATCCCCAACTGCTCCTCTGGTTTCCCCTTTTTGGACCCCCATCCCACCCAACTGGTCTTTGTTCCCTGAACCCTGTTGGTCTGCTCTCTGCCCTCCCCGCACCCATCCATCACCTCCCACAGCCCCATGGCTCCCAGTATCCTGCCCCCTCACTCTTCTCTACTAAAGACTTGCACCTTCACCACCCCACCATCCCTTTGGCTCAGCACCTCCCCTGTACCTCTTGACCCACGCCCCCAAGGGGATGGACAACGTAGCAGGTGGAAGGCAGAGATGGGAAGGAAAGATCCCCAAAGATATCAGTGCAGGTGGGAAAAGGGAAGGCTGGCTCAAGTCCCGGGGCAGAAATCCCAAGATATTAAACTGAGGAGTGTCAAGTCATGAAGAAAATAACCTGGCCTCACGTTAGGCGGTGAAATGAGGGCAAGAGGTCCAGGAACTGGTAGTCTTTTACATCTTTAATCCAATGGAGGTCCAAGAAGCACGGTGCAGGCAGTGGGGTGGAGCCCAGGGCAGAGGTGGAGTGCCAGGACCACCCAGAAAGCACCAACTCCTGCAAGCCTTACAGTCGGTTCAGAAAACGCATGAGCTGCTTTTTGTGGAAACACCTGTCCATCTGAGGTCCAGAGCACATGGCTGGTGGCAAACCACCCCATTAAGCATGGGTGGGGTCAGCGGCTTCCTCCGGCTTAGGTCCATCCGAGGCCACAGACGCTTGTAGCACCAGCAGCTCAAAGTCTGGCAGACTCGCATGCAGACACATCGCTCTCAGGGTCCAAGGTGCTGAAAGACATGGAGCCATGCAGCCCGAGGCAGCAGCAAAGGCAGAGTGTCAGGCTCAGGGCTTGGGGTGGGGAGGCACATAACTGTGGAGGCTATGGTGGTGGGGCAGGGCCCAGGGGTCAACTGAGCAGTGCTTCCCCCACTGCCAGGGCATTTAGCCCACCGCTACCCCATGGTTTTCTTCTCGCCAGAGCTGCCCCAGGCTGGCTGAAGGACATTCCAGGCCTCCCCAGGAGCTTTGTCCTTACTAAGCTATGTGCCCTAGGAGTCTGAGTCTGTGTCTGAGTCCTAGGAGGAAGAAGAGGTATCAGGCACCCGCTCCAGCAGCTGGCACATATGCTTGAAACGCTCGAGTTTCTCCCTCTGTGGTGATAGGAATGGTGCTGCCGGGCCCTCAGCAGAAGCCATAGGTGGCTTGAGTTTCTCCCAGTTCTCGGGAGGGAGCCTAGGGTGGCAGAATGAGAATGCCTGGCTGGGATTCCGAAGCCTGGGGGGTGGGGGGTGGGGGTTAGGGGAGAAGGCCAGGGCTGCCTGGGTCTGCTCCTCAGAGGAGGCAGGCATCTCCACCCACCTTCTTCAAGTGCCTCTCTTGGCCTCCTTTCACCTTTTTCCTTGGGGTCGGGGGTCTCATTCCCTGCCTCCCACTCCTTCTGTTTGGGGGCCCAGACACATGTTCAGGGGGAGGGCCAGCAGGTAAGGTTCCCTTTCTTCTGGGCAGAGGTGGAGGTGGTGGCTCCTCTGTCAGCTTCCATCCACCCCTCACCACTGTCAACCCTGTGGTGCCCTGGACCCTCACCTGCATCCTTGTCCATCCTTCCTGGGTACCTTGGGGGCACTCCCAGCAGTTGGGGATCTCTGAATTGATAGCACCCTCAGCCTTTCCCATCTTCAGGCAGCCAGGGTGGATGATCCCGTTGCAGACTGTATACTCCATGAGGCTCAAACCAAACTTCTCTTCCTCTCCATGCACCTTCCTCCTTCCCAGCTTCCCCACACAGAAGGAACACAGCTGCGCAGCGCACTGCTGAAGCAGGGAAGACTGCTTCATGCGCCCGCCCCACCGACGTCCCCAGCTTCTTCAGGTCTCCTCAGAAATGGCAGTCCCCGCACTCAGCACACGCATACAGCTGTGTGTGGAAGCACGGGCACAGCGCACTGCCGAAGCAGGCAAGACCACTTCATGCGCCCGCCCCGCCAACTCCCCCAGTTTCTTCATGTCTCCTCAGAAATGGCAGTCCCCACACTCAGTTCGCACACAGGCCTGGCAGCGGCGGCAGCAGCAGGTTCCGCGTTGGTGCGCTCCAGCCCCAGGGCCCTGGCTGCTCGAAGACATTGGGAGTGTCAACATCACCGAAGACTCTCACGTGTCCCGGGAGCCATCTCCTGGCGGGTAGGCGGCCAGTGGCAACGCAGGGCGGGAAACTCTCGGAAAGCCTAGGTCTATGCTTCCTGAGGGCGCTCGGCCCCTCCCTCCAGGGGAGGGCGGGACAACAGCGAGTGGAGGTCGGGAGCGCCAGGCCAGGCCCTCCCACCGGCTGCTGCAAGGCCCTTCCAAGGGAAGGTCCTGCTCTGGGGGGGGGGGGGGGGCTCAGTCACTCAGCCACTCAAGGCCAACGGGGGGCTCCTTGGGCACAGGGTGCTCAGCTTCTGCCCAGGCCCCATTTAGTCCCGGTACGAGTCTCAGCTCCCCACCCCCACCTCTCCCCAAAGGCCCCAACCTTTAACTGGCCCCTTCTCAGGTCCAACTGTCTAGACGTCCAGGGAAAATCCAGGGCTCCCCACCATTTCCGGGGTTCAAACCCCTCCCACTGCTGGTTCACGGGGGGGCGGGGGGAGGGGGGCGGTCGCTGCAACCTACCACCCTCCCCTGGGTCCGCCTGACCCACAGAGGCAGGGCAAAGAGGGGGGGGTCAGTTTTTTCATTTTTTAACACTGTTGCTTTTCTTTAAAACTTGCAGGGCACATTAAAATTTCTTCTGCAAGACATGTATCAGCTTGCACATGAAAATGACCCTCCATGTCTTCTAGAACTTGACAACGGTCCTCAATATTATGGTCTCCCAGATTGTAGCTTAAAATATAGTATAAGAAATATATTATATATTATTGGAAATTAAGAAAATTTAAGTTATTACATTCAGAGTCTCTAAGAACCATGCCTGATTTATTCACCTCATTCTTCCTCATTCTCATTTGAAATTGCAGAAGAACATCAGTAACAGAGAAACATTTGTCCCCTGACTTTAAAAAGCAAAACATAATTCAGTCCTACCTACAGCAGCTTGGTTCCTGTAGGGCTCCAGCATCACATCCTTGTAGAGACTCTTCTGGGAAGGATCCAGCAAAGCCCACTCTTCCGAGTGAAGTTCACATGCTCATCATCATAGGTCACTGCATCCTAAAGTATGCTGTACATGTGTACACAGAAAGCAGGATACTGACATCACTGTACATGTCTGCACCATTGACAACATAGTCGTGTAACTCTGGTGCTTCCTCCACTCATTTTCAGACACAAAAGTTCTACTGTAACCACCAAGTCATTTTAGAAGGAAACTGAATAACGAGGTTCATCTCCATCAAGGGCCAGCCTTGACACACACATTAGTATTTGCACAGGACACAGTGTTGGCAAATTCCAAAGAACTATCTGATGCTTTATCAATTGAGCTATTTGGTTTTTCTGGCTCTTCTGCTGCCAAAGCCGCTCCTTAGCTAAGGAGTCTATTACCTAAGGGCAGGTGGCTGTGACAGTTTCCTGATGTAAACAGCAGGAGGCTGTAAAAGAAAAACCATAGTTTGCTTTTAAACTTAGTGACTTACTTAGGCATTCAACAGTGGCTTGAAGGAGAGGGGGGAAAAAAGAGAAAAAAAAAAAAGACTTTAAACATACACTCATACAAGTAAAATAAACATGGGCTTTGAACAGCAGATTCCCACAAGCTTTCCTGTGGTGATGGCGTTGGTTTTAGCAGTCTCTTTTGCGAAGAATGCAGCAAATCCAGGCCATCCTCAGGGAACCTTCCACTATATCAGCACACGTAAGCAATGAGACATGCAGACAGGTACACATTCATACACACAAGGGAGTTCCCAATTTTACACACACACACACACACACACACACACACACACACACACACACCAACAACAACAACAACATGTAGATATTTAAACATGCATACACATATCTATTCACATGTGAACATATATACACAGACACATAGTAAATGGGTAGGACAGGCTCTAGCAAGCCCCTCTCTCTTTTATTCTTGTCCTATAGGTTTTTATCTTCCCTATACAATCATTACAGAAGAGAATGACAGTAGGACTTTAATTTATTTCACTAGAACTATATCTAACTGAACATTTTTTGCTCATTAAAGTTTAAATAGTAGTTTTATCTATAAGCTCACTGAGTCCCAAGCAGAAGCTTTATCTTTTTCTTATTTCATATGTACATTATGTATTTAAAACAAGAGTTTTTGGTGCCAAGGTTGTTATCAAGAAACAGGGGTCTGTCCTGTCTTGTACAGAAAACCATTTGTTCTTTGTTTTTATATTCATATGGTCTTTCTTATTGTGGTAAACACCTAGGACTCAGCCTGGACTAAACCTAGAATGAATGCATTCCCTTGATCATTAATGTGGTTTAATCTTGCTTTTCTTACTGGTGTAATTCATGTGGTTCGCAGAACTCCTAGCAGTTTTTTGATAATTTGTAGGAGGGCTAGACGTTACTTGAATCTATTCAGAAATCACTATCAGGAACTATATAATCACCTTCATACGATTATGCAGGAGATCTGCATAATGCATTATGCCAGACACAAGAGAGAAGCATGGAAAGACAGTGTAGCAACAGGAAGCAGTTTTGAGGCAAAATAACTTAGGCTTTTCCTAAACCAAGGGATAGAGCTGTGAAAAATGAGTGGGCTGCCTCCAGAGGCTCACAGGCTTGCTTTTGCCAATCCTCCATATCTCTTGGCATTTGTCGTTTCTGTGTCCTTTGAACAGGAAATAGCCTCGCAAGAGAAATGTCAATTAACAGACATAGAGAAAGAACCACACAGATCACACATCAGAGAAATTGTAGGAACAATTACTAACTACAAAAATGATGGGCAAGCTGGGTATCCTTGCTCATGCCTTTAATCCCTGCACTCAGGAGGCAGAGGCAGGTGCCAGCCTGTTCTATGCCATGACGTACATATTAAGATCCTGACTCCCTTCAAAAAAAAAAAAAATCAATCAAACAAACAAACAAAAAAGACAGAAAGAACTCAGAGATCTTTACTGAAGTTCCTACAAAGAATTATACATTCACTCCTGTTTGATATTCATCTTCCATAACCCTGAGGTACCCCAGTTTATACTATAACAATAGTAAGATTTTACTAAAAGGGAATGCATGTTTAAACATTTATAAATGAACAGAAGGAAATAATAGCAATATAAATAAACAAAATAGGACAGGAGAGATGGCTCACCAGTTAAAAGCTCTTGCTGGTATTGAAGATAATTGAGGTAAGCTGGGCATTGGTGGTATACGCCTTTAATCTCAGCACTTGGGAGACAGAGGCAGGCAGATCACTATGAGTTCGAGGCCAGCCCAGTCTGCAAAGTGAGTCCATGACAGCCAAGGCTACACAAAGAAATACTGTGTTGAAAAACCAAAAATAAAAATAAGAAATAAAATAAGAAAAAGAAAAGTGAAGGAAAAAATAATTGAGGTCAATTGTCATTATTTACACGGGGCTCACAACTATTCATTATTCCAAGTTCAGGAGTTCTGACAGCAGTGAGGAGGAGGCACACATGATATACATGTTCATGCATACAGGAAAAACACTCATATTCATTCAAAAGATTCGAACAAATCCTTGTAGGAAGAACGTCACACGCCTGCAATGCAATGACTCAGAAGGCACAGGTCATATTAATATCATGAATACATGCCGTTCTAAAAAACAGAATACACTCTCTGCCAAATTTCAAAGTTCAAGATGTGGATGAAGATAAGCACAATAGCATATGCTACCTTGTACAAAAACCTACATTCCAAGAACTTCCGCTAACTTTATTAAAAAAAAAAAAAAAATAACAGGGAGCTAGAGAGATGGCTCAGAGGTTAAGAGCACTGACTGCTCTTCCAGAGGTCCTGAGTTCAATTCCCAGTAACCACATGGTGGCTCACAACCATCTGATGCCCTCTTCTGGCCTGCAGATGTACATGAAGGAAGAGCACTATATACATAAGAATAAATAATAAATCTTAAAAAAAAAAATAACAGTAAAAAAACAGCCAGACATGTTGGCCCAAACTAATCCCAGCACTCTGGAGCCAGAGTCAGGGGGATCTCCAAGTTTGACAACTATCTGGTCTACATACTTACTTTCAGGAATGCTAGGACTATACAGAGAAACTTTGTTTCCAAAAACAGAAACAAAAACAACAAATTTAAAAATATAAAAACATCAGACTAGCAAATTAGCTTAGCATTGGGTAGCAATTGGTTCTACTGTATCTTATGTGATTTAGGGATAGAGTGTATACTGGTGCAGGCATGACAGCATGAGAAGGAAGCTAACTGATCAGTTTCAACCACAACACAGTAGACACAAAGAACAGGAAATGGATTGAGTCTTTAGACAATCAAATTTCATCCCCAATAAGGAATCTTGTTGAATGGATATTAATATTTATAATTTTAAGATAATCAGTGCTTATTCCTTAACCAAAACACCACACAGAGAGACTAGAATCTGTTTAATTAGCAGAGAGCATAATACTAAGCCTCCAAGCTAGTTTATCTTCCTCTCATTTTTCTTGTCTCTATGGTCCAATTCTCTTCTCCTAGTGTTTCCTGGTTCTGTCCAAAGGCATCCTTCCTTCCCTTCCTGATCTTTCTCCTCCTCTCACTGGACCAGGATGTCCCACCCTAGTCTCTGTATTGCTCAGCACTGGCTAGATGACTTTTATTAGCAAAAAAGAGAACAAATGGTGACATGTCAATACAAACTTGTCACCAGAAATACTTGAAATAAACATCGCAATGCAAACTAGATAGTGGGGTAGAGAAATCAGCATTTGAATGAACAAGAGTAAACTGTACACAATACCCTAACAGAATCTAGAAAGGCTCCTCCTACAAAAGCATGCATAAGCTACCCAAAGAAAGCCACAAAAGCCAGACAAGTGCCCAAAGGCAAACTCTAATCTAGGAGCTTTTTGACTCAAACAACTGCATTCTCACCCTGGTCACTATAAGCTTATGGTCACCCTGTGATGCAAATGCATTTAGTCTAATTGTAATGGTCCTAATAATATGCAACAGCATGTTCACTGTTCAAATGCCAAAAGCAACAGACTGTACATTGTTCAAATGTCAAAAGCTACAGCCTCTACACTGCTTAAATGTCCAAAGCAACAGCCTCTACACTGTTCAAATGTTCAAAGCAATAGCTTCTACACTGTTCTAATGTCCAAAGTCGCTTCTGACAATTATGGACAATCTCTTAATTGACACATCTTATAAAATCATTAAACAAGTTCTATCTTTCCAACATACAATGGCACAGAATAGTCCTTCTCATTCCAGTAAATAGGAATGTGTACACAGTGAGGGGAGATTAGACCAAGGCAAGAAACTCTGCAGGGCAAACACCAAATCCTGCAGCGCTGTCTCACACACATGGACCTTCACATCAAAGGGCTCAGATGACCTATTCCTGTACCTTTTCATACATCCCTCAGTTTGGCTACTTCCACTCCCTATCTGCATCTCTCCATGCAGATTTCGCAAAGGCTTGGGTGTCTCAACATCTTGTTTGTGGTCTCAAAATGCAACTTAGGCTTCATCCTCACAGCTTCAATGCAATGAACTCTCACAGTTTCCTCACTGGGACTATGAAGCTGCCAAACATAAATAGCTGGGACATTGCTGAACTGAAACCACAGAGGAAGAATCTTTGAATTTTGTGTCTTTCTTGTTTCTAGAACCAGCACAATAAGGTGATCCTGTCAAGATTGGCTTCTATGCAGGGATGGACCCTACCACGCTTGGACCACAGTAGCAGCAGGTTTTATATGAAGTTTCTTCCTGGGACTAGGAATCACTTTGCATACTCTTTCCATTAATTTAAGGCTTGGGCAGGAGGAAGTATTGCCCTTAAAGCACCTTGTTAGGCTTCCAATCCAGATCAAGGGCCCTCTTTCTTTTCTCCTTGAAAAGTCCTGCTTTTGTTTCAGCATTTGCTGAAAGTTTGAAAAACCAAAAACCAATGTGTTAACCATATCAATCACTTAAGTAACAAAAACCCAAACTGATGATTACAACTGGAAAACACAGAGTTGCCAAGAAATGAGAGGCAAACCTTCAGGATCAAGAAGAGACAACTAACACTGTTTCTCCACAGAAAGTTCACAAAGTAACAAACGCTAAAGGAACTCATAACACACTCAAAATCAAGTAAACAGATACCAAAGAGAAGAATACAAAGAACCAGGGAGCAGCAGCAGCACCTGAGACCGGGCGGGGCATGGTCACGCCCACCGCACTGTGGGAGCCTAGTGGCCGCCAAGCTCCCGAGAGGCACTCAAAATCAAGTAAACAGATACCAAAGAGAAGAATACAAAGAACCAGGGAGCAGCAGCGGCAGCACCTGAGACCGGGCGGGGCATGGTCACGCCCACCGCACTGTGGGAGCCTAGTGGCCGCCAAGCTCCCGAGAGGCTGACAGGGGCATCAGAGGCTCTGAAGCCTGGGGCCTCTGGCCCTTTGCCACTGCTACTGGGGTGGAGAGGCGGCGCCGAGCAATCTTTGGTGCAGTCTTGAGCCCGAGGGTTGCCTCCCTTCCCATTCACACGCCGCGGCTCCATGTTCTATGATAAAGATGGGGATCTGGCTCGTGAGTTCTATGAGGAGACAATTGTCACCAAGAATGGACAGATACATAAGAATCTGATTCCTCAGGACATCGTGAGGCTGGATTCCCCCCCACACCCCGCGCACCGACCGAATCTATGTGGATTTCCCCCATGATGCTCTATGAAGTGTGAGCCTGTGGCATGGCAGACACAAGCACCCACTGCCCCAGCAAGAAACTCCCAGGATCAAGGTGTAGCTTCTGTTCAGGAGTCAGGCTAATGCCACAACCCTGAATAAACTAAACTCCGTTGGACCAAAAAGCAAGCAAACAACCAACCAAAACCAATAAAGATTCAATGAAACAGAGTAGATTCATTGCAAATAACCAAAATAGAATATGCAAATTTTAATAATTGGAAACAAAAAGGACATACAAGCAGACAATGAGGAAATCCTGAGAATAGTTAAGAACACACTTTAAAAACCTGTACCCCAACAAATTGGAAAATCTAAAAGAAATGGATAATTTAATTGATAGGCAAAGTTAAATCAAGATCAGGTAAACAACTTAAGTAGACCTATATCCCCTAGTGAAAAAGAAAAATTCATTAAAGGACTCCCAATCAAATCAAATCAAAACAAAACAAAACAAAACACCAGGACTGGATGGTTTTAATGCAGAAATCAACCAGACACTCAGAGAAGACAACACCAATACTGCTCACCTATTCTACAAAACAGAAACAGAAAGATTATTACCCAATTCATTTTAAGAAGTCACAGTCACCTTGATACCCAAAGCACATAAATACTCAACAAAGAAAGAGTACTGCTGACCAATTTCCATCATGGACATAGATCCAAAATTAATAAAATATTTGCAAACTCAATCAAAGAACAAATCAAAAAGATCACAAACATTGTTCAACTAGGCTTCGTCCCAGAGATGCTGGGATGGTTCAACATACAAAAATCAGTAAATGTAACCCACCATATAAATAAACTGACAGAAAAAAAAGAAAAACACAGAGGATAATCTCATTTGCCACCTACCAAGCCTTTGACAAAATCCAACACCAATTAATGATAATAGTCTTGGAGAGATTAGGGATACAAGGGACATACTTGTTGTGGTTAATTTATCAGTATAGCCTAATAATATTATTATTAGGCCTATAAATTATCATTATGGTGGTATTTTCTAACCCGCTAGCAATCAGTCAAGACACAGACACCTGTTATATTTTAAAATTGCCTTACTTAACCTTGGGAAGGCCAGATATTAAATCCCTAAACTACTTATTATGCCATCTGCTTCTAATAATTTCTATCAAGCTACCTCCCACCCATAATCCCAAATACTTGCTAATTTTCAGCATCTGGACCAAATCTCCATCCATGTTGGCCATATGCTTCTCCTTCACCCAACCCATGGTGCAGCCTTCTTCCACCTCTCCCCTCCTCCTCCCAATATTATCTCGGTCTCCCAAAGCCCGGGAACCTTAGCCACGCCCATCCCATTTACTCTGCCCAGGGGTGATGGCCTTTTATTGGTCAAACAGGTTAGGCTCTTAGGCAAGATACAAGCTGACAAGCAGTATTAGCATCAAAATACACCCAACCCACCTGCAACACATACCTAAACATAATAAAGGGAATCTGCAGCAAGCCTATAGCCAACATCAAATCAAATGGAAAGAAAGTAAAAACAACTCCTTTAAAATCAGGAACAAGGCAAGACTGTTCTCCCTACATCTATTCAATATTTTATTTGAAGTTCTAGCTAGAGCAATAAGACAACTGAAAGAGATCAAGAGAGTAACAGACCCTATGGAGGAGCTTCAGTTCTGGAAAGATGTCAAGTCCCCAGGCAGACACAGGAAACTGAACCTGGAAACTGCAAGAACAACCACTGCCCTTAACTGCTGAGTCACATCTCCTGCCCTGTAAAATGGTCCCTTAAGTAGCTACTGTGGACTCTTAAGTCAATGAACAGTGAGTCAGAAATGATGGAGCTCCAAGGACGCTTTCTTAGAGCCTAGAGGAGTGACAGCTCAGCAAAGACAATCACACAGAAGTAACAAAGAGAAGTCAAGAAGTTTGGCAGCAAGAAGCTCAGGTTATGAAAGATATTTGCCCAGAGTTATGTGCCTGAGGGCTTTACAAGCATAAAAACAATCTGAAATATTATGTAGAAAGAAAATAGCAAGGCTATGCAGAGATTAATGAACTAGATAGAGACTCAAAGACAGTACAATGATTCAACATAACAGAACTGTTTTGGTGCCGGGACTAAAGTAATAACAAAGCATCATTCACCTAATTCAAACTGGAAAAGTGAATTTATATGTATTAGAAGTAGAGCTAACATGAGGATACTGAAAGATTTGACAAGGACTTCAGTGTTATCTTGTGCAGTGCTGTGGAAAGTCATACATACATAAACCACAACTGAAGAAGACATGATGAGTTCCTAGAAACTAGTGACTGAATCAGCCTCCTACATGATACAACTACAACACACAGCAAGCAGCTGCTGAGACTGAAGCAGTAAGAGTTTCCGTCAACAGTGTCTGAGGACTGGACAGATTAACATGGAATTCTCCTTTCCATACAAACCTTATACTAATGCCAAAAGGAGAGCACTGCATAAAACACACAAAAAAGGAGGAACGATAGAAAGTCCTCATGCAAAGCTGGCTTTACCTCAAAGCACAAAGCAGGTGAGCCCAAACAAATATATTCAAAAAATTAAAAAATCATAGAGCAGTTGCCAGGATCTACACAGACACAGAGATCATCTCTAAATAACACAGAAATGGAAACATTGAATTCACACCAAGAGTGCAAGGCTGTTCCAACACCTACAGACGAATCTATGTAAGACACCAAATATGTAGACTCAGTAAAAGTAGAAAAATGGCTATGTCAATAGATAAATTAAAGCCCTATGGTAAAATATGACATTTTCTCAGTATAAAACCTCTCAAGGTATGAGGAGAGAAAGAACATACCTCAGAATAATACAGTCAGACAAAAGCTAAAGCCAACAGTGTGAAAAAGGACAAATGGAATAATTCCACTCTAATCAGGACTAACTCAACACAGTGCATCAGTGAGTACACAGTTCTCTGACGGAGAAAAATTTAAAGTGACAATAGAGTCAGAAATCAAATGGATCTCCTTAAACAAAAACAAACAAACAACAACTCAGCCCAAAAGTGGTGGCACACGCCTTTAATCCCAGCACTTAGGAGGCAGAGGCAGGTAGATCTCTGTGAGTTTGAGGCCAGTCTGGTATACAAAGTGAGTCCAGGACAAAGAAGGCTACACAGAGAAATCCTGTCTTGAAAAAAACCAAAAAGAAGAGGAAGAAGAAGAGGAGGAAGAAGAAGAAGAAGAAGAAGAAGAAGAAGAAGAAGAAGAAGAAGACCTCAATCAAACCACTCACACTGTCTTCAGATATCTTGTACTACACAGTAATACCATTAACAATGTCAGAAACAGCTATGCAGACTGAGGAGGAGGGCAGAGTCATCAGTGGTCACTTCCCAATTTGGATCCTGTGTTCTACAATCCAAATCTGTCAGACATGCACACTGGAAACATACTGGAAAGACTATTTTTAGTAACAGAAACTTTTCTGGTTCAATATGAGGGTAATTGTACAGGGAGGGAAATACACAGATTACACTTGGAACCTCACCAAAGCAAATGATAAGGAAGGTCACAGGCCCTAAAAAGGAATCCACTATGACATTTGCTACACACACAAATGGCTCGGTTCACACCCAAGACCAGGTGCTGCTTTCAGTCTGGTCAGAGACTTTGTTTTCAATGGGCAACAGTTATTTCAGAGACTCGAAACTAATCAAATACAGGAAACGACTGAATGCTTAATGTACTGCCTATAATGGGAAATTCATTTTACCACATCTAACATTATTCTCAGTGAAAATTTCCAGAATCATTAATGAAACCGAATCTTGCAAAAATCAATTTCATGTCTTGTTTCTATTGTCATTTCAGAGCCACCACACACCATGCTCAATCTGTCTAACATACCTGGATCCTTTGCTACAATCTCTGTCCTCACTATCTAGGGCTCTTAGTTGTCACTCACAGGTGAGCAGATCTGGCTGAGCAGTGGGAGACCTGCCCATGGGAAAGAGGTGCAAAGTACTTTAATGGAACAAAACTGAAAGATGCTAACACCTGCCAAAAGGATAACCATGAAGGAAAGAGAAAGTATGATAAAAATGTCTCTTCTTCACTGAGGATTTCACTTAGTCTATGAGATGTGAGACTCACTCACACACAGTTTACACACCTGCAGAGCCATTTTCCCAGATAGCCTGAGGAAGGAAGACTGCAAGAAAACTGGACTCTGACCCACAGAATCCAGACTACAACAGGAGGTCTCTGAAAAAAACCTCTGAGGCCAGGGTCCAGGCATTCCCACTCCTGCAAGAAGTTACAGTGAAAAAACTCAGTGTTAACAAGCCGTGAATTTAAAAACAAGAGTTTGGCCACATGTGCACAGGCACAGTGATTTCCTTGAACGAAGGAGACAGTTTTCTGATTTAAGTCAGCAATCATAATCACTCAAAAGGTGAATTCTAATTTTGTTGTAATATATAGTGAGTTTTCTATCTATAATAACAGTGTGGCCTGATGTCATGATCTCACAGCATGCATAGTGGGCTGGGCTCTCAAAGAGACTAAGGACACAGGGCTACCTGAGATTAACATATTAAAGGAGACATTTTTGGAGAGGTAATTTCTTGCTGCCTGGTTCCTCTCTAAACCCTAGTCTCTCCTCCCTTCTCTTTCTGTCCCCCATCTCCTCCCCTCTCAGTCTTCTCATGAGCTGGTTCAGTCTGGACCCTTCTAGATACATCTGGCTGTTTTCTCCCTCATACTGTAAAGCCCAAAATTGATCTGCAAATACCACCTGCCCAAGAACCAGATTAGCTCCCTGGAATGCTGGGAGTTGTAGTTCTTCAAAAATAACAACGCCACATGAGAAAGTATGATGGCATATAGGTTTGTATTCATAAGCCCCTGTAGCTCTTGACAAAGTCCATTTCTTGGTCAGTATTCACTATTTATATTAGTACCTGCTCAAGTGGTGAAATTGGTTTTTCTCCTGGGAATCTCAGGATGAACACAGCATAGAATAAACCTCAACCATACCCCGGACCAGTCAGATCTCCAGTTTTCATCAGACCCAAGGTATACCATTAATAACTAAGCATTGAAGACACATTTCTGAACGCTGTGCTCACATCCAAGACGTTAATGTTTCCAACCACAACTATGGTGTTTTATTTTTGTTTTGTTTTGTTTTTTGTTTTTTCAAGACAGGGTTTCTCTGTGTAACCTTGGCTGTCCTGGACTCACTCTGTAGACCAGGCTGGCCTCAAACTCACAGCAATTGCCTGCCTCTGCCTCCCAAGTGCTGGGATTAAAGGCGTGCGCCACCACGCCTGGCTAACTATGGTGTTTTATAAAGTAAATTTTCTGATTCAATCAAATCTGCACTGGTTCCACATATGACCAACATGTATTTTGTGGATACCTATTACCCAGGACAGAGGACACGCTCTTGACTAGGCAGATAGAGGAACACAGAAGTTAAGAAAGCATGGGTGAATTTGAATTCGAGGAGATTTGTAACTGCTGTAGCTGTGAACCCAGTGTCCAAATACACATACTGCAAATGCTCCATGAGATGATTTTATGAAAAATAATCTGGCCACCATAAAAAAAAATACTCACAATAAACACCCTATCCAACAATGGTAAGATATCAACAGAATTGTGATAGTGGCATCCTTAAGAGCAGGAGGCAGAGGCAGGCAAATCACTGTGAGTTCAAGGCCAGCCTGGTCTACAAAGCAAGACTAGGGCAGCCAAGGAAACACAGAGAAACCCTGTCTCGGAAACAACAACAACAACAACAACAACAACAGCAGCAACAGCAAAGCAGCTGAGGAAATCATGCTGCTCCTCTCCCTCCGTTTCCCTCTGACTGCTAGGCTGCTGTTCCTACCGCTGTGCTGCTGACTGGTGACTGACCAGGCCAGCAGCCGGAAACCTACATCTGAGGAAGTTGTTGGGTTTCTGCAAACAACCTGCCCCCACATGACCCCCATCCACCGAAGGAAAGGAAGCATATTCATATAGACCCGCCCACTATCCTTCAGTTCCAGTCACGCGGTTCCCCAAACCTTTTCAAGGGCCACCCAGATTTTGTCTCTTCCTTGTCACTATCCTGGTTTTTAATGTCGCTGCCCTGCAGAGACTGGTCCCTCCCACTCCTTCTCAAGTTGCAGGCCACACAGCTCTGTAGGCTCAGTTCTCTTAACCAATGTATTTTATTACAACTTACTAACCGAACCGACGTCACTTATAACCCGACTAACCAAAACAATAGGAAAAAAGGACTAAAGAACGCAATAACAAAACCTTAAGGAAAGCAGTTCCGAGGAACGATTCTCCTGGCATAATCAGCAGGATTTCTTCTGCTGGAACCTGGAGTAACCAGAACCCGGAACCTCAGCAGGAACCGGAGCTCCAAGCCTTCCCCCGCAGTCAGCAACGAACAGCCAAAACTATCCCAGGTCTCCAAAAGCCCCGTTTCCAGTTCTGGGCTTATTTATATATCTCCTCCCAGAAGTCTGTTCATGGGATCTTTTCAGCTGGCACCAATCAAGCTCCTGCACGAGGTTGGTCTTCTAGTGGATTAACCTCACCTGTTCTCTCACAAGACCGTTCCGATCCCACACTTGGCATCATAAAAAACAGGTTTATCTCTCCTTCACAGCTCCAACTGTCAAGCTGCCCTGGCTCTGCTCTGCAAGCCTCCCAGCATTCTTGCTGCCAGCCTAGACCAGAACTGGGTCTAATAGGATGCTGCACCCCAATATCTGAGCCCTATAGTGAATTCTGAACCCTTCATATAAAAGATAGGCAGCCTAACTTGTTAGCTTGGAATACAAGCCTCCTAGGATAAAAAAATGCAGGGCAAAAGACATCCAACACCCTAATTCCAATTTCTTTTGGTCTCATTCTCAAAATAAATTATTTACAAAAAAAAAAAAAAAGACTAAACACCAATCACAACCATAGATGTATCCCCTAAAAAGAGCAATTTAAATAATATCCAATATTGAAAGCACAGATTCATGAAGATAAGCAAAGGAAATGGTTGATGGGTATGGAAATGCGAGGAAATGGACAAAGGAACTGAGGACAATGTAGGCATGGTGACACACACCTTTAATCCCAGCACTCTGGAAGAAGAGACAGGTGAATAGCTGAGAGTTCTAGGCCAGCCTAGGCTACAAAGGGAGTCCAGGACAGCCAAGCTTAGTTATGAAGTATAAATAAAAATAATTTTTTTGTCTTTTTGTTTAATCATTAGAATTTGTAGTGAAGAAGGGTATTGAGGGATGGAGAGGAGACACTTGAGTCAGAACTCAAGACAGTGGGGAGAGAAAAAGTAAATTAAATCAGCAAGTGGAGGAGTTGGGGAGAGCCCACTTTAAACCTCTCTCAATCTCTGGCTCCAGGTAGAGCTGGTTTTCACTGACCGGATCTGCTCTGCTTTTCTTTTTCTTTTCTTTTTTCTTTCTCTTTTTCTCTTTCTGTCTTTCTCTTTCTTTCTTTCTTTCTTTCTTTTTCTAGGCAGGGTTTTTTTTTGTGTGTAGATTTGGCTGTCCTAAACTCGCCCTGTAGACCTGGCAGGCCGTAACTCGCAGAGATCTGCCTGCCTTTGCCTGCATGCGCCACCACTGCCTGGCCCTGTGTTTCATGACCACCACGACACCTTTGCCATTGGCCTCGGGCTCCACTCCCACAGTCTTGGCAGTGAATTAGCCCATAGTAGTGGAAGGAACTGTGGCCTTCAGATTATTAGGCTTGGTGACGAGCGTCTGCTTATTCCTCTTGGTCAGGAAACTGGAGCACTTCCCAGGGACCATCCATTGCAGATTAGAGGACATTTCGGCAGCTCTTCTCCCTATGGTCTACCTTAACGTTTAATAAGACTTTCGTAAGGCTATTATAGAGTTCAAACCAACATATTATTTGCTTAAAATTTTCCATTTTAATCATGAAAATCTATCAAAAGTAATTTATAACTGAGCTGAGATGATTTTGAGTCACAAATGGCTCTAAATGGTATTCTTTGTATACCCAATATATTATTAGTCAGGGTTCTATGGAATAACAGAACTGATAGAATCAATTTCTCTATTTATAAAAAGAGGCTGTGGACCAGCTCGTTGAACAATGGCCATCTACCCTGGCAATGTCCAAGAATCCAGTAGGTCCTCACTGCAGGAGCCTAGATGTCACAGTGCAACTTCAGTATAGGCTGGAATCCCAAAGAAGTAGGCACTAATGCCAGTGAAGGAATGGACTTGCTACAAAGGTGAGAGCAAGCAAAGAAAGAGTAAAAGCTTCATTCTTCTATGTTTTATATGGACTTTCCAGCACAAGGTGTAGCCCAGATTAGGGTTTTTTATTTCAAAACAACTGGATTAAAGGGTGTCTGCGCCCCCCTCTCCATCAAGATCCAGATTAAGGGCATTTCTTCCTACCTCCAAGTTGTGGATTACATGTAGATCTTCCCACTTCTCATTAACAGGGGGGGCAGGGGCGGGGTTAGGGTTAGGCCCTCTCAGGTGTGTCCCTCCATTTTTGGGTTATAGTTAATTCCAGATGTAATAATGTTGACAACCAAAAAGAACCATCATACCATCACAGTTCCATCCCAGGTCAACTTGACACACAGTCCATCTTTTTATGCTATCATTAATTTCACAAATGAAAACAATAACCAGGTCATAATAATGCCTAACTATGATGTAACTAACTATTCCAAGTCCAAGGAAAACACATTATATACCAAACCAGACCCTAATTATGCCTAATGTGATATAAGTATCTTTTGTACAACGGTAAGCTCATTATAATGTTAGAATAGGTTGCAATGTCCTCGGGGGACATTATTTTGGTATCTCAAATTTAAACATGATAACCATTAATATTCTCTTACTTGATTTACCTCACCTAAAGAAGAAATTAAGGAAAGAAAGCACAAATATCTGTACAAACACATTGTTAACAAAATATAACAGGAACACTCATATCACTTATAAAACTCCTTTCTGTAACTGGTCATATAGCTTTAGCTGGTACTATAACTACCTTCCCTTAACATCCTTTCTGTATTTCCTCCACCCTTGGCCATAACCTCAGCAGATCTCAGTGCTTTTACTAGAGGAGTGAGTCATATGTTCACTCCTGAGAGGTCTGTGCCTTTTGTCATCCCTCTGGATTAAGCTGTTGTAGGTTCCCACTGCCTTTAATCACAAGGCATTGTAGTAGCAAGGAATGCACTAAATCACTAAATGCACTCAACTTATGGGTTGCAAACCCTTTGGGGATCTAAAGGCCCTGTCACAGGAATTGCCTAAGACCATCTGCATACCAGATATTTACATGACAAATCATAACAGTAGCAATATTGCACTTATGAAGTAGCAGTGAAAATGATTTTATGCTTGAGGATCACCACAACCTGAGGTTCTTGTTCAATGAACTGCTTGTTTTAGCTCCCGGTTGGAGCGCTCACCTCTCTGGAACTATAACTTTCTGGCCAGCAGAACTTAAGGTCACAGGAAGAGAGAGCAAAGCATTCCCTAAGGGGTCACCAGTAGTATAGTGATTAGGACAATTCCCTTTTCCACCCCTTAAATCCTGGACCCATGGATCCTGGTTATGAGATAAACCATTCCATATATTGGATGCTAACTCAAAGGATATACAGCCTTCTGGAGGACCCTGCTCCAGCTCTCCAGCTGCCTGTCACCTAATTTGCTTTGCAATGGTATCTTCAAAAGAACATTCCATCTTTCTATCAGATCAGCTGATTCAGGATGCCAAGGAACATAGCAATACCAGTGGAATCCATGATACTGGTCCCACTATCTCTTTTCTCTGTTTTGAAGTGAGTTCCTTGGTCAGGAGCAACACTGTGTGGAATACTATTGCAGGGGATAAGGCATTCTGCACATCCATGGATGATGGTTATGGCAGAAGCAATTATGTACATGAAAGTTACTATGTAAACATCTGCCACTATGGCCACTTTATTCATGGGACCATTGGAAAATGACAGGAATGGCTGGGGAAAGAGGCTGACTGCTCACAGAATGAATCATTCTATCTATTTCATTATTGAATTCTTCCTCTGCAGAAGTCACCTTTTTAAGAGCATTTACATGTGACATAAATATCTTTACATCCTTTAAACATTTGGAGAAATATATCTATGTATTTCTTCCCATCTGTGGTTTTCTTTGATGAGCTTTTGGGAGCTTTTGTAGGGGGAGCCTTTCTAGATTCCTTATTGAGGTGGGATTTGAGTGCCTATAGATTCAACCCATTCCCTGTTCTTTGTATCTACTGTATTGTGTTTGAAATCGACCAGTCAGCTTCCTTCCTGTGCTGTCATGCTCTCACCATTACTCCTAAATCATATAAGATACATTAGTAGCAAGTGCTATTCAATGCTAAGCTATTTTGCTAGCTTGGTATATTTATATTTTTAACTTTGTTGTTTCTGGTTTTGATTTTGAAGACAAAGTTTCTCTGTGTAGCCCTGATATGTAGACCAGACAGGGCTTGTTCTTAGAGATCCACCTGACTCTGCTCCAGAGTACTGGGATTAGATGCGGGTCAGCATGCCTGGCTTGTTTTGTTCATTATTAGCTGATATATGTAGAATATATGTTTTTGTACATGCCAACCATGTGTTGGGCTTCATCTACATCTTGAATTTTGAAATTTTGCAGAAAGTATATTCTATTTCTCAGAATAGTACATATTAATTACATTAATACTACCTGGGCCTTCTGAATCATTGGATTGCAGGTTTGTGACATTCTTCCTATCTGTTGTGTTTGTTCTGAAAAAATTTTTAAATATTTAATTTATCATGTATACAGTGCTCTGCCTGCATGTTCACCCGCAGGCCAGAAGACATCAGATCACATTATAGGTGATTGTGAGTCACCATGTGGTTGCTAGGAATTGAACTCAGGACCTCTGGAAGAATAGTCAGTGTTCTTAATCTGTTAAGGATTTTTTGAATGAAGATGAGTATTTTACCTGTATGCATAAATATGTATATCATGTGTGCCTCCTCTTCACTGTAGTCAGAAGATGGCCTCAGAACTCTCAAACTTTGAGGATAATTGTGAGCCCCATGTAAAGACTAGCAATTGACCCCAATTATTTGCAAGACCATCAAGAGCTCTTAACTGGTGAGACCTCTCTCCTGCCCTATGCTGCTTATTTATGATCAACATATTGCTAGTATTTTCATCTGTCTATTTGTAGCTGTTTAAACATGCATTTTCTTTTAGTAAGATCTTACTAGTGTTACAGTTTAATCTGGGGCACTTCAAGTTTATAGGATGAATACAGAACTGGAGTGAATGTATAATTCTTAGTAGGAACTTCAGTAAAGAGTTCTCTTTTCTGTTTGTTTGATTTTTGCAGGGGAGTCAGACTCAATATGTACCTCTTGCTGTTCTGGAACTCATTGTGTAGACTAGGCTGGCACCAAGCTCAATGAAATAAACCTGCCTCTGCCTCCTGAGTGCTGGGATTAAGGGAATGAGTGAATACACCAAGCTTGCTCATCATTTTTTGTTATTAGTAATTGTTCATACAGTTTCTCTGATGTGTTTCTCTCTCTCTTCCCCCTTCTCTGTGAATTGGCATTTATCTTGCAAGGCTCTATCCTATTCAAAGGGCTCAGAAATGATAGAGGTGAACCTCATTATTCAGTTTCCTTCTAAAATGACTTGGTGATTACATTAGAACTTCTGTGTCAGGAAATAAGTCATGGAAGCACTAGAATTATATGAATATATTGTAAATGAATATACATTTGCAGCATTATAAGTTTCATGCTTTCTGTTATACCATGTATAGGATATTTAAGGTTACAGTGACCTATGATGATGTGCATGTGAACTTCACTGAGGAAGAGTGGGCTTTGCCGGATCTTTCCCAGAAGAGTCTCTACAAAGATGTGATGCTGGAGACCTACAGGAACCTCACTGTTATAGGTAAGACTTTTTTAAAACAAAGAGACAACTGTTTCTTTGTTATTGATGCTCTTCTGTAATTTTAATTGAGGACAAGGAAGAATGAGGTGAATTAATCAGGTTCACTGAAGATAGTAAGTTAAAATTTGCCTAATTTCCATATTTTCTGGTATTATGTTTTAGGCTACAATTAGGAAGACCATAATATTGAAGAACATTCTCAGAGTTCTAGAAGACATGAAGGTAATTTTCATCTGCAAGCTGATAAGAAAATGCTTATGAAGAAATTATAATGTGTCCTGAAAGTTTTAAAGAAAAGCAATGGTGTAAACAAGCAGTGCTTTAAGTGTACTGATAATTATTAAATTCTCACAAAACCATGTACCTCAATATCAGGTATCTGATTTGTGTTTGCAAGGCATTCCCCACTTTGGCACAGAGCAATAGGACCTTTTCTATATAATTCTCACACTCAACATCTGCATTCATTTCTCACTAAGACACTGGCTCATATTTATTGTAAATAGTTATTTTAGGTCAGGGACTGTTAATAGTCCCATAAGCACATACTATATCTGCATTATAAACACAAAGACAACTAAGTCAGAAGGACCACACTAAAAGAAAAAAAATATTTTAAAATTTATTTACATTCGGATCGAAGCATCCTCTTTCAGTCTGTTCCCCCCATGCCGCCCCCCCCCCCAGTCCCATGTCCCATACAATCCTCCCCATATCCTCAGAAAAGACTCTGAGAAAAGGAGGCCTCTCATGGATAGCAACCCAACCTGGTATATCAAGTTGCAGTAGGACTAGGCATATCCTTTCCCAAAGTGGCTAGCCAAGAAGTCCAGGTAGGGGAACAAGATCCAAAGGCAGGTAACAGAGTCAGATATAGCTCCTAGCTTTCACTGCTAGGGTCTCATGTATGCTATTATGTGATTTAGTCTTTTGGGTCCCTATGGGCCCAGATTAATTGATTCTGTATGTTTTCTTGTGGTGTTCTTGACCTCTCTGGCTCCTTCAATGCTTTGTACCCCTCTTCCATAGAATTCCCAAGCTTTGCCCAGTGTTTGGCTGTGGGTCTCTGCAGCCATGCCAGGCACCTTTCTGGAATATCATTAATAATGTCGGGAGTGGTCTTGCTCTTACAAGCATGGGTCTCAAGTTTGGCCAGTCATTGGCTGGCTGTTACTTTAATCTCTGCTCCATCTTTACCCTTACAAATCTTGTTAGCAGATTTGTGGGTCTAAGGTTTTGTGGTTGGGTTGGTGGCCCAGTCCCTCCATTGGAAGTCTTTTCTGGTCATAGGAAATGGCCATTTCAGGCTCCATTTCCCCCACTGTTAGGAGTCCTAGCCAGGATCACCTCATAGATTCCTGGGATACTCCATTTTCCTAGGTTTCTAGCTTGTCCCCCACAAACCCCATTCCAGTTCTCTCTCCTCTGGCCCCTCCACTTTATCTCTCCTGCTCCCCTCCTCCAACCCTGTTCCCTCCCTCCACTCCTATGTCTGCCTTATTTCCCCTGCTCAGTGAGATTCAAGCATCCCCCGTGGCCCTCGTTACTTAGCTTCCTTTGGTTCTGTGGATTGTAGCATGGTTATCATACCTGTCTCCTTTGCTGGAAGTAAGAATTATCTTGAGTTACTTGCTTAGCATCATAACAATCAAGGTGTAAAACATTTTGTTCCAATTGTTTTGATAAGCAAAACAAAATTTACTTAATGTAGGAGTGCCTACTAACACGTGTCTTTGTGTACCATGTTTGTGTAGCACCTGCAGAAACCAGAAAAGGGTATCAGATCCTCTAGAACTGGAGTTACAGAACATTGTGAGCAACCATGTAAGTGTTGAGAATTGAACCTGGATATTCTGGAACTATGTATGTTCCTAGTATGTTCCTAATGCTCTTAACTAGGGAGAGATGTCTCCAGCTCCCACTTAGAACATTCATCCCCAGTCCAATTTAGATTACATATTTCTTTCCATTCCAGCATAGCAAACTATTTTCCTACTATTCCACAAAGGCAGAAAAATGTCATTTTAGCAAGTTTTCTTCTAAAGTCATTCAAATATCAAGTTACATATGCACACCAATTGCTTGTACTCCAGTGTGGAAATCAGCTCTGTTCTCAACCCACTTCCCCAACTCACCTGTCCAGAGTATTCTCCTAGATAAAGGCACAAGAAAACTATCTTAGGGCTATCATTTACTGTAATAAAACAATACACCCAAGTCAACTTAGGAAGCATTTAGTCAGGGGTTTGCTTACAGCTTCCAAAGATACCATCATCACCAAAAGGGAGTATGTGTCAGGTAGGCATGGTGCTGGAGAACCTGAGATCTGCATCATGATCCACAGGTACCTTCTGAAACCTCAGACTCCACCTATGGTGACATATCTGCATCTAATTGTCTAAATCATACAGAACTTTAAATAAGATATTCATAAATATTAATCAATAACTGGCAGGTTACATTTCCTTGTGTGTGATCACTTTCATTTAAAAAGCACAAAACCCAGTGGATTTTCTTTTTTTCGTTTTTCGAGACAGGGTTTCTCTGTGTAGTCTTGGCTGTCTTGGACTCGCTTTGTAGACCAGGCTGGCCTCCAACTGCCTCCCAAGTGCTGGGATTAAAGGTGTGCGCCACCACCGCCTGGTTCCAGTGGATTTTCATAGGTAACTAAACTTAAATATTTGTTATTAGATCCTTCCTCTCCTTGAGGTCAATGATAGAATTCTAAATGAGAAGTCAATTAAATTTAAACAGTAATCCTCAATTAATGAATTGTGGCTGTGTCAGTCATGGGGTCTTCTAACTTTAAAAAATCCACAGATAGGCAGCATTATCCTCAAGACACAGGTAATTCGGAAGTGGGACAGGTTAACTGGCTTTTCTAACTTCACAAGGGTGGAGAAAACTCCCGTACAGATGGTGCCCCACCCACTTATAACACAGGGCACCTCCTTCACACATAGCTGAGCTGTCTGTTTCTGCTCATAAGCTGCAAATCAAGTTCAAATTCATATTTTGAGCTCAGTTATTCTTGGTCTCAACACCTCATGAAAACATATCTGATGTCAGGAATTTAAAATTAACATTTGTGTAAAACTTATGTACTCATAATGTACGTGCTTTACTTAATGTTGAAAAAAAAAATCAAACACAAATAGCCACCCCTCCAATGCTTTAAATTGCCTGTTCATTGATAATAAAAATGAGAGGTCAGGACAGTATGGTATTCAGAATCGTTAATTTATTAATTCAAAGTTCACCAGTTTTAACTTTGAATTTTGTAGAAATTAGGTTTTATAAAATTAAAAGTAGATAAAGGGGTGTTGGGGTTTTGGATATAATTCTCTTCTAAGCCTGCTTAAATCTAAAATTTCTGTGATTATTAATAAGCTATGTCTTATTAAAATGAAAGTATTGTATGGAATATTAGTTATAGCTTATTTTGTTTAGACAACTAGTCAAATGGCAAACTTCTGAAAAACACGTATTAAAGGTAGCAGTTATGCAATGATGTTTTTAGTTACTTTATTTTAGAAAAACAAAGGTTTCCAATTGATGTCATAAGGCAGAGTATCACAATTCGACAAGTTAACAGTAATACACTTTCAAAAACCTTTATAGCTTAGTCCAAACTAGAAAATGTATTATTTCTACAATTAATTATTGTTTTTTCTCATTCTTGGGGCTCAGGCACATTCAGAAAAAATATATATTTATAAAAAGAAAATGGCAAATTCAGTCCTGCCACTTAAGTCTAAACAGTCCACACTTAACAATTTCTGTGTAAGAATAGGTGAGTGGTTTCTCCCCTACCCCCGTTCATCTCATCATGAAACACTGATGAAAATATTATTACTTTTCTTTTCAAAATAGGGTTTCTCTGTGTAGCCTCACTCTGAAGATCAGGCTGACCTTGAACTTACATGTATTGGCCGGACTCTGCCTCCGAGTGCTGGAAAATATTATTTTCTTAAAATAAAGAGCTACCAAGTCAAAATATTAGAAACATCATGAGCAATAAAACTGGGTAAAAACAAACAACACACACAATTGCTTCAGCTCTTCAAGAGACTTTTCCATTACTTTTACTCATTTGGCATCTTTTACATGAGTTCTAAACCAGGTTCCAAAAGTCCTCTGAGTAAGGAAGAAATCAAAACCTCTAGACCTAGTAAATCTCAAACAAATTTCAAACAATAGAAACTACAAAATATTGGTAAACACAACAAAGAGGAATTTCAGGGCAGAGGTGCTGGGGTTGCTGGGCTAAACATGCACATTCTCTGAAATACTCTTAAATGTTGTTGAGCACCAATGAGCTACGATTTTGAATTTCAGAAATCAGATCTTTACACATGAAAAAAAAAAAAAAGGCAGAATCCCACTTTCCTGAAAGGATTCTGTTGTTGGTTTTTAGCCATGGGAATTAGAGTATCAATCATTTACTACATTATGAAGAGGGGTGCCTTGATTCTAAAGTATGTTCTCCTGATAAGCATACAGTATTCAGAATGATAACACACTCAAGAGAAAAGCACATGAATGAACAAATTTTAGTTTTGTTTTGTTTTTATGTGAGCAACCTGACAATGCAAATAAAAATGTCCTTAAGAATAAACAAGTAAAAAAGAGTTCAATACAAAAAACTTTACTTACAATCCACATACACATTTTGTTTTATCCGATGCACATTTTAAAAGTATAAATAGACTATGAGGATCAGTATAAAGTTGTTTTGCAGCAGAGAACCAAAGGACTCATTCGTAAAGAAAAATATTGCCGAAAACAAAGAATTATCTTTGCACTTCTGTTCATTGATGCAAAGCTGTGCTTTAGTTATTCTTTTTTTCTTACTAAGAACTTATTTACAAGGGATGATTGACAAGACAAAATACATACATAGTTGACAGTGATGAACAATACTAAAATATACTGGTGGGACTTCCCTTGTCTCTCTCCTTACCATACAGGATCATAAATGAGGAATCTCTATGCACTTCAGGTCTTTTCTCCTATAAAAAGGCTTGACCATTGGGCCCACTACCATGAACCTTCCTAAAGAATCATCTTTATTCTTTGGAGGAGCTTACTTTTCACAGTAACTTTTTTTTGAGCCAGGGTTTCTCTGTGTAGCCTTGGCTGTGCTGGACTCCTTTGTAGACCAGGCTGGCTCCGAACTCAGCGATCCTCCTCCCTCTGCCACCCAAGTGCTGGGATTAAGGGCGTGTGCCACTATGCACAGCTCACAATAACTTTTAACAGTGCGTATCTCCAGTTTCCATTAGAGAATATTCTTTTATTTCCTAAAAATTCCCTGTGACTACATATTTATAACATTATCAATAAAGTTAATGATGATTAAATGTTAAAAATGGATGCTTTTGACTATGAAAAGGAACACTTGGACACAGACTATGATTAGCAATTCCCTAGCTCCAGACACACGTGTTTAAGTTCAGTGCTGATTAGTATTGCATCTGAGATCAGAAGCTCCCCTGGCAACCAAAGCAGAAGCCCCAAGAAATGTCACTGTTGGAACTACACACGATGTCTGTAAATGCACAGTGGATCCTTTTAACAAACCCTAAAGTAGTCAAAGAACAGAATCTAAACATTACCTAATAAAAAATCAGAAATTAGCTAAAACGAAGGCCTCAAAATTAACAAACTGATCTGTAGTAAACATATTATCACAAAATACCTACTGTTAGGCATGACTGCATTCTGATAAAACATGAGAGGTCGTGACTGTCATGGAGGCAAAGGTGAGGGGCTAGAGAAGAGAACTCTCTCTATCCATGATATCTGAGTTTAACATGTTGATTGTATCACTGATATATTATAGTCTCCCACAATAGAGGTGTGGCAGTAAATTTTAAATTATTAGTTTACATATCATAAAATGTAATTTGTATTTCTTATGAAAACATTTTTAATTAATAGAAATATTGTAAGTAATATCAAGCTATAAAATAAAAATGAAACAAAACAAAATACCAGGCTGCTTTGGCTAAAAGTGAGATGGCCTCTCTTTCCTGCAGTAGTGGACAGTGTGCTCTGCTAAACAGCACAGCTTCAGCCCCCACTCCACACATATCTTGGTCATTTTGTAAAGGTCAATTACAAGATCCTTCTCCTACTTCATGGTACCATATGCCCGTATCGTAATAATGCAGTGGAGTTTAAGTAAAAAAGTAACATTTCTCCTTTAAAAACAACTAGTAAAATAAAATCATTATGCTATATATAAAATCACTACTTTTAAACTTAGAACTTTAAATTTGATAGATGGAAAAATTACCAGTTTCTCTTAAAATGTCTAAATTTTAAAGATTTCATCTGTTTATATAAACTTTATCCAAAATATAGGAGAATTGGTATAGTAGGTGAAAGTATTATTTCTCTTTGCAAAACACACATCTTCCACCTTAATGGTCAAGTTAAAATTCTGCCAAAGTTTCTTAACTTTGCCATAGAACACACACATAGACAGGTGTACAGACACTGGGCATCTGAACAATAGTTGACAGAACGATTTGACTTTGTTCTGGACAAACTCTTCATCTCTTTGCTCCAAACAGCTTCCATTTATGGAAGGATTACTTTAATTCATGCAGTTGTTAGCAAAATACAAAGAACATGTTCTCTTCTGTAAATAGATCATGATTAAATATCTAAATTCAATAAATACTCTTTAATAATTTGAAATCTTATCAAATATTTTCTTTCTGTGAAGTCTCAATCTTTCTTCTTTTCTAATACATCCTTGGGCTCTTGCACCGCAGGCACTAGAGACCCTCCACTGCTGGACTCCTGCTCTTTGTTCTCTTCTATCTGTTCTTGGTTTTCCATTTCGCTTTTGGACACTTCATATCGCTCTTCTATATAGCCTCCATCTGTGTCAGCTGTATAGATTCCACAGCACATGATACTGATGACACCCAGCGGCAGGCCAAAGAGAAAGCAGCCCATAAGTGGAGAGCTCTTGAATATAGACTGTGGGGAGAGAATTCAGTTGCACTTCAATGGAATTCTGACATAAAAAACATGATGTAAATTTAAAGCCACACAACTTTTCTCTCACTGTTACTGAACTCAGTTGCAATGAATAACTGTCAATACCTGAGCAGTATCTACCATGTTAAAGGCTCAATAAATAAAGCCCGATGTGGTGGTTCACATCTTTAATCCCAACACTCAGGAGTCAGAGGCAGGTGGATCTCTGTGAGTTCGAGGCCAGCCAGGTCTACAAAGAGGAGTCCAGGACAGCGAGGACTACAAGTGAAATCTTGACTCGAAAAATAAAAACAAACAAAAAGACTCCATAAACAAAAATTCTATGCTCATATATGCACATGTAAGTGTGCATGTGTGCAGAAATGGCTACAGGCAACAGGATAAGCAATCAAATAGTCTGATTATCAAGACCTTTCTTTTTCTCTTATCGCCTATAAATATCTCTTAGATGATTATTATCTATGTGTTAAACTCTAGGAAGTTGCTTGTGGGTTCTTTCTGGTAAAGAGTTAATATTCATGCTCATACACACACACACATACTTAAAGATTTATGTGTGTATGTCTGTGTGTGTAGGTGCCTGGAGGCCAGAGGTATCAGATCTCCTGTAGCTGGAGTCATGGGAGGTTATGAGCTGGGAACTGAACTTAGGTCCTTTGTAAAAAGTACCAGCTCTTAACTACAGAGCCATCTATTTACAGCCCTATACATACTCTCTTCACATGACATTCTAATATCTGAGTCATCTGGTTGTTAGTAAAGCTTTATTAATTTACTACTTCCTCTTATGTTATGTGCTATTTCCTGTTACGTGAATTGGTTTTACCACTAAGATTTATTTCATGGGTTGGGTCTGTTACTCTAAAAGAATACAGAGAACAAAAGGTAATTTTGGTTGATTCACAGAATAAGAGGTGGAAATTTGAGGATGAGTGAGAAAGAAGCAGAACACGACAATGTATGACTACTGACTCTAGCCCTAGAAAGCCTCAGCAATATTTAAAAGCCAGTAAGGAAAGTACTTCAGATGGGTGAGGTCTTCTGGTGAGTATCACTGGAAAAGGGAAAGGAAGTGCTCAGAACTGATGGCTGTTGTGACACTGTGTAGTGGACTGAAGACTGTTGAGAGGATGTGTGGTCCTGAGTGAAAGTGAGGGCAGCTGTCAGACAAAATACAAAGAGGACAAACCATTTAGGTGGAAACAGGATAGTGATAAACAGAAGGATGTTATGTATGGATAATTCAGATTACCCAAATTTATTCCTTACCAATAAGGCCACATTTTCATGGTTGCCTTTGCCTCAACAAATGAAAAGTGGCATGGAGCAAGACAGTTGGGATGAACAAATGAACTGTTAGAGAATTAATTCACATTTTAATTCTACAATTTAAGCCTGCCATATAAAGAAATAAAGTATTAAAGAAAGAAGGCAAGTTGAAAGAAACAGAGAGCAGACTGACAATGCCAAAATTTTCAGTTATTGAAGACACTAAATTAACTGCCAGAACTTACCACAATTGTAGATTTGGCATCAAATACTATTCTTTTTAATCTCTGCAAAATGCTATCACCTCCTTGGGCCTTTAATTTAATAAGAATAAGACAAGTTATACACATATTAGTAGTTCGTTATGTTACGTACATAAAAATATAGCTAGAAGTAAAAATATTGATTCAAAAAATATTATACCCTAGTCCCCAAAAATCATGTTAAATATTTATACCACTTATATATTCACGTTAAATATATATATTCCTACTTATCATGTTAACGTACTCTAAACAATTCATTCTTCCTTTACTTATAATCCTTGTGGCTTGCTGGAAGGTGGCCCACCCTCCCTAGGCTTGCACAAGCTCTGAGTTTCTCTGGCTGCTTAGCTACAGTGTGGCCAAAGACTTTCTTACTAAGTAGGAACATCTTCATGCAGACGGAGCTCAACAGATAGTGCTGAGATGAGTGCAGAGAAAAGTTCCTGGGGATATCAAACCTTGGCATCTAGCTACCCCAGAAGTCTGGACCATTCTTTGAATTGCTAAGCTATAGGACCAATGACATATCTGTTACAAGAGTCTGGTCAGGTTTCACTAACTCACAAACAAAAGGGCTCTCACTACTATAACTCAGTTTCTTTCAATCAAAACAACACTTCAACACAGTAACATATTGCTACTATGTGACTCAGGGAGCTTCCCAAAGTCTGTGTAAAACTGAAAAAAACATGTAAAAAACAAAACAATAATTAAATTATCACTGAAGCAACAAAGACTCATTCTGACTTTTTTTTAAATTACTGAATTAAGATATGTTTTCACGACTGTTCAATGAGTTGCAGCCTAGTTTGAGAAATACTACAATAAGAATTACAGTAACAAAAAGAATAGAAAAAGGAAAAAATAAGATCACATAGTCTTTATGACAATTCTTTCACATGATTATTTTTAGAACTCTTTGCTGGAGCTCTGGTTCTCAATACATTTCTTTTTTTTCTTTCTTTCTTTTTTTTTTTTTTTTTTTTTTAAGATTTATTTATTTATTATGTATACAGTGTTCTGTCTGCATGTACACCTTCAGGCCAGAAGAGGGCATCACATCACACTACATTATGGATGGCTGTGAGCCACCATGTGATTGCTGGGAATTGAACTCAGGACCTTTGGAAGAGCAGGTGGTGCTCTTACCCACTGAGCCATCTCTCCAGCCCCTCAATACATTTCTTGATGGTTTAAAAAACTGGTTTTCATAGTCTGGCTAACTTAATTCAGTTGTCCTTAATTCAACTGACTCCAAAGGGTCATGCCAGGAAAATTCTCTAAAAAAGCATTATTCCGGGTCACAAACCTCCTAATATCTCTACCAGCTCTAGAGGCCAAGAATACTTTCCCCATCACTGTGATAGGCAACAGTGTCCCAAATAACTCTTTGAGGGACATTTGCCCCTGTGAGGCTCTAATAGGCTGACTGAATGAGGCAGGAGAAAGCAGTGGGTGGAAGCTGATTCCCTCTTCCCTCCAAGCAATGAATACCTACTCTTTTCAGGATCTAAGGTAAAGAACTGCTAGTTTCTCTTGTGCCTCTTTCCCTTCATCCCTCTGAAATGGATCTGAAACACTTACTGGTACTGTACCATCCAAAATGCTGTTAATGAACTGGACCATGTCACTGGCATCCTTAATATGTCGATCTAGCAAAAAGTACTGTTGGTTAGAAGTATTCAGTACAACTATGGTTGGGACTGTCAACTCACTAGAAAAAAAAATAAAAATTTATATTAAGCACAGCAATAATAAATACTCTAGCGCTCAATTACATCTAAGTAGCTATAGTTAGAGAAGAAAAGAGATTTTTAATATCTTTACCTCTGTGGTTTACAGGAAGCTTTCAAAGTTTGTATAAACTTTACCATTAATCAAGATTGCATGAAAATATTCTAAAAACCAACACCTAAGTGATTAAAAGTGCTGTGCAAAGTATACATTTCTGCACAGTACTATACAGAATACTAATAACGTTTAACTCTACCTCAGATGGTACTCAGAAACCCCAACAGGCAAGAGAGTGGTCTCTGGAACCACACTGTTTGAATCTGGAGCTTTCTCTTAACACTGCAGCATGTTAGTCAAGAACTTTAGCTTCTTACATGTAAAGCTTTTTTCTTATAAAATATGGAAACCAATAGTACCTAACTTGCTACACAATTACATGAGAAAATTCAAGCTAACCCTTCAGAATGGTTCCTTGTATACACTGAGTAAACATACATGTTAAATAAACACTATTGTGAATTCTCTGTAGTCTCCTGTCACTCTACCCAACAAGAGGACACATATATTTTCCAATGTACTTAAACATTCACCAGGCAGGTCACACCTTGGCACTTAAGCCCTGCTGTCATGGCTTGAATATGAAATGGCCTGGAAAGGCTCGTGTGTGAAGGCCCCCAGCTGGTGACATCATCTTTGTAGGCAGAGGAGTCTTCTACAGTTAAGCTGGCTAGATCTATCAAGTCACTGGTAACATGACACTGAAGGTTTCTCCTGCTTCCTTTTCTCTTCCTCTACTTTTACTTCTTAGTCACCTAAGGTGAGGAGTATCAGCCATACAATTCCTGCTGCCACGATGATCTGCCTCATTCAGACTGAAAGCAGCAGAACCCACCAACACTGACTGAGACTTACATACCAAAATAAATTTTACCTCCTTTAAAACGTTTCCCTCAGGTATTTGTCAAAGACAAAAAAACTAAAACACACCCTTCAAACCTAACAACTTAAGCTGACTATGATGTTGTGACTGTAATTTGAGCTAAGATCTTACAACTGACTAAACTACGAATTAAATGCTTACCTACTGCTAGATACTATCATCGTGGATTATGATGTTAGTTATTGGAGCAAAAGTGCTGCGGAATGCTGCAAACATTTAAAAAATGAATCTATCAACTTAAATGGTCTTATCAAAGTCCCTATCATATACTGAAAAAAAAATGAATTTCCATTATAGGGTTATACAGAATATCTTTCCTCTTAGGTTTATACAAGATCAACTTTACAACTTCTATACACAATAATTGTTCTATGAGCAATAGGAAATTTATAAACAATTGTTTTCCTTTCTTTTTCTTTTTCTTTTTTTTTTAAACATTATTAAAACTTTAGTGCCATTTGGGAAACAATGTGGAAGAGGGATGGAAGTGGAAATGGGAAAAAAACATAAACTCTAAAGAATGGGGAGTTGTGCTGCAAAAAGATGAGTGCTGTACATAACACAGCTGCTGCAACTATGAACTCACTGAACATGTGGTTCTCTGTGTAAGCCCTGCATGAGACTGGGTCTGTCAGCATTTCATCATGCACAAGGAAGGGGCCTACGAGGTCCTGTCTCTTCCTGTGTGATTACTGGTAGTTAGTAGCTTTCGGGTCAGGAGGTTATAATTTTCTTCAGTGAAGTTACCAATAACCTATCACACACTTATGCAAACAACTCAGACTTATTGGGCAGAAGTGTTTCAGAGAAAGATGTGGGGGAGAAAGGGAGGGAAAGATGGTTAAAAAATATCTAAAATTTATTCTACACTTGCATGAATCTGTCAGTGAAATTTTATTTATTTATTTATTTATTTATTTATTTTCTCAAGATGGTTTCTCTATGTAGCTTGGACTTACTTTGTAGACCAGACGGGCTTTGAACTCACAGCAATCCACCTGCCTCTGCCTCCGACTACCACACCTGGCGTGAAATTTTAAAATTTAAAGAATATCCTCTAACTAGATAGGACTCATAGTGGAGGGATGGGAACACCAGCCCACCCATAAAAACTTCGACCCCAAATTTACCCTGCCTACAAGATGTGCAGGGATAAAGACAGAGCAGACACTGAAGGAAAGTCCAACTACAGCCTCGTACCACCCCATGGGAGAGAGCCAACCCCTGACACTATTAACAATATTCTGCTATGTTTGCAGACAGAAGCCTAGCATAGGTGTCCTCTGAGAGGCTCCACTGAGCAGTGGATTGAAATGGGATGTAAAGAAAATTAAGAAAAAAAAAAAAAGAACAAAGAAAAAATACTGTCAATTACTTCAAGCATCTTCGATTATTGCATGTGGAAGTCAGACAACTCTCAGGATTGGGCCTCTTCTGACACCTTGTGGCATATGGGGATCAAACTCAAGTTGTCAGGCCTATGAGGAAGTGGCTCTACTCAGTGAACAACCTTACCAGCCCACAATAACTTATTAAAATATGTATTATAAAAACTATAAATTTACCTATTATAGAATGATTTGAAAATGTTATTATGTTGAAGTGGGAGACAATCTTTATAGTAAAGAATAAAATTAAATCTTAATAAATTCAAAATACAGGATTTATAAAATAAAATCAGACATTTATTGGGGGGATGTCAGCATCAGAAAATGACAGAAAGTGCTTTTTGGTATGTTTTTTCCAGCTAATTAAGTCGCTCTCCATCTCTCAAAATTAGTAATATCAAAGTGGAAAAACCATCAATACTTTACTTACTCCATCAGCAAGGTGTTTATATAGTCATTTCCATCCATATGGCCAAACTGAAAATCTCTGTAAGACACAAGCAACAACAAAGAGAAAGAAGAGAAAGAGCACACTATTGGATTAAGAGAAAAAAGGTACACACCACAAACTAGAACTTGTAAGCACATAAACTTCCAACACTGAACATGGAACCCCTGACATTTACACCAGAGTGTTTTCTACTCAGTTTTGATAAGCAAATACACAACCAACAAACTGGACATTTCACCTCACTATACATGTTTAAAAGACAGGGAATGAAATGTGCTGCAAGTAAAATACATTTAAAGAAAGTGAGCCAGGTGTGGTGGCACACGCCTTTAATCCTAGCACTCAGGGAGGCAGAGGCAGGTGGATCTCTGTGAGTTCAAGGCAAGCCTGGTCTACAAGGAGAGTTGCACATAGCGAGGACCATTACACAGAGAAACCTTGTCTCAAAAAACCAAAAAAGAAAATAAAAAAAAAGTGGATTTACTGTGAAATAGGATCACTCAGAAGAGGTCAGCTACCATGTACCATGAGAATTGCACAATGAACTTTTAGTAGATTTTATACAAAGAAAATAATGAATCCTCGAGGTTTCTCTTGCTGTTTTGGTAGCAGCAACAAACATAAAAAAATGAAATACAGCAAAAATTCTTATTCCTAAGTAACTTTTTACATTTCATTAGTATTTTGAGTTTTTTTTTTTACAATCACTTTCCTGGCATGTGAGTGTTCATTTAAATTGTTTCAAATTTGCAAATTTATGTGAATATTCTTCTACCATAAAACATGTGTCAAACACTCTCAAGAAGTAGGAATGGGATGAATTATAAATGACTGGGTGCAGCAGCTTCTCCAACTTTTAAGATGTGGCATAGATATGTCCTCATGCTGACTGGAAGCTCCAGGTCAATTAATTCTTGATTTACCTTTCAAAGTATGAGATATGATCTCTCTTATCTGAAATGCTGGGGCCCAGAAGTGTTTGACATTTCTGAGTTTTCATGGTTTGGATTTGCGTACAATGAGCTCCCTAGGGCAGGGACCCAAATGTTCAGTACAGAACTCATGCAGAGTCTTTGGTTGGTGCTTCAGTCTCCAGGCTGGCGCTGTCAGTTGGCTCTGTTGGTCTTCTTGGGGTGCTCCTGTCACCTCCAGGTCCTTTTCCCCTTCCCCCTTTTCCACAAGAATTCCTGTACATTGCCTTGTGTTTGGCTGCGACTGTTTCTAACTGCTACTGGGTGGAGCCTCTCAGAAGACAACTATGCTAGG
Organism: Acomys minous; assembly: GCF_964271855.1. Classification (NCBI taxonomy): domain Eukaryota; kingdom Metazoa; phylum Chordata; class Mammalia; order Rodentia; family Muridae; genus Acomys; species Acomys minous. The sequence continues at coordinate 53,406 of NW_028182122.1, forward strand.
CTCCTGCCTGCAAGCAAATCTTTAGATAAGAATATCTTTAATAGTGTCAGGGCTGGCTCTCTCCCATGGGTGGGTCTTAGGTTGAGCCAAGCACTGGTTGGACATTCCTTCAATCTCTGCTCTAACTTTATCCCTGCACATCTCTCCCTACACAGATGTAGCTGATGGGCAGCTCAGGCTTTCTGTGGGTCCACTAGTAAGAGGAGTGGGGGCTCTCTCTGACATGGACTCTGTTGGCTGTTGTTTGATCATTTCCCCCTGGTGGGACAACCTTAGCAGGCCACAGGGGAAGAAGACACACTTAGTCCTGATGTGATTTGATGAGCTGGGATAGAAGGGAAGGAGGTTCCCCTTTTTTGAGGAAGAGGGGATGGGGGAGGGAGGAGGGGGAGGGAGCGTGGGCCTGTGAGGAGAGGAGGGATGGGGCTATGACAGGATATAAAGTGAATTAAAAAAAATACAGAACTCATTTTTCCCTCCTCATATATACCTTATACACATACCATGAAGGAAGTATCACAATTCTTTAACATGACTTTGTGTTCTGACCACTATCATGGGAAGGCAGGTGTGGAATTTTCCACTTAGTGCTGTGTCAGAGCCCATGCATTTAGACCTTAGAGCATCTAAGATGCCAGCCTTAAATTTTTGAGATTAGGGATCTTAACTACTTTTAATTTACTTCACTGATAAACCGAATTAAACAGTGACAAACTTTCAAACAAAGTCAACTTTTCAGAAAACATGCACATACCTATGGAAGTGGTCTCTGAAATCTCTAGCAACTTCTTGAACAATTGACTTTAATCTGTAGAAGAATAAATACATAAATATGTCACCTCTTCAATTAAAAGGTTTAACTATCCCATTACAACATCTGTTGCAAGACACTCTATGTAGACTACACAAAGCTGGCATGGCATTTGAAGCTTAAATCTGTTTCAAAGCAACTATACTTGGTATGCTCAAGTGATGTGTTTTTCTCATCAATGACTACAATAGCCACAAGCTTTCCTGAAATTAAGAATAGTATCTTTCATTTCCTTGAATTGAGAAAGACATAACTCACATAACCCATACTTGTCAAATATTACTTCTGATACCAGACTATGTTTCTAGATTCCAATCATCATTTACGCATTGGTGGTTCAGTGGTAGAATTCTCACTTGCCAATCATTATTTACACATTACATAAAATTAAGCCAACATATTTGCAGCCCAGACCAGTAAATTAGTCAACTTCAAATGATACATTTCTTCTACCTCTAGGAGGTAAATATTAATAATTTTATTTTAATTTCTCTAAAATTATTTTATGCAAACCAACAACGTAATGAAATATTTTGTCAAAAGCTACACCATAAAGAAGACATTGCCAGATGTGGTGGTACATGCCTTTATCCCAGCACTCAGGAAGGCAGAGGCAAATGGATCAATGTTAGAGGCCAGCCTGGTCTACAATGTGAATCCAGGATAGCTACGGCTACACAGGGAAACACTGTTTTGAAAAAGCAGCAGCAGCAACAACAACAACAACAACAACAACAACAACAACAACAACAACAAAGACATTGATTTAAAAACATTTACTAAAAATTGCTAATAAGCCCTAGTAGTTTATAACACTAAGGAAATTATTTTTGCATAGCCATTTCCTCTGTTACAATTTCACCAGTGATGGCATATAGAATCAAATTGAGTGACACTACTTTCGAAGTATAAGTAAAACAGTAAGTTATATGCCTACTGACAATGTTCGGGAGGGTAGAACAATGTAATAACAGTAGTGTTCGGGGTGCTGACGTGGGTTATGTTCTCAGCACTGTACCAAGCAGGGAGAATAAAAGTGAGATACCACTCTCTAATACTTATGTAACTGAACATAAGCAAACTCCCATTTATTTTAGGAAAGCAAGTTTTTCTGACTTATAAGGAAAAATTAAATGAATTTATATACATAAACATACTTGAGTATAGTTTCACTCGAGGTAGAAACACAAATGTAGGAATAAGTTAAAAACCAAACCAAACCAAACTAACCAAACCAAAATCCCCCCCCCAAAATCCCAAAACCAAAAAATTAGCATCATTTACATTATTTTCATGCTTTTCCTAATCTCACCCTGCATAATACATCTCTAATACATCTACATAATCTTGATTCACTGTTAGCTTTTTGTTGAAAACATCATCTATAAGAATTATTTCATTTCTTGAAATATTTCATGTACTATTCAGTGCTTAATTTTTCATTTTGTTTTTTTCTTATTCTTCTTTCCCCCCAAGACAGGGTTTCCCTGTGTAATAGAGTCCTGGCTGTCCTGGCCTCTCTCTGTAGATCAGGCTGGCTCGAACTCACAAATATCCATCTACCTCTCTGCCTTCTGAATGCTGGCATTACAGACGTGTGCTACAGCACCTGGCTTCAGTGCTTAATTTGAATTGTGTCTAATTTTCAAATGTTTCTTCCCTATCGCTGTATTTCCATTTCATGATCATGAAACTGTGAGAGGGAACACATGTGGTAACAACATATAGATGTCCCACCTTTAGTGGGGTCTAAGCCTATACAATACTCTCCTAATAAAGTAAGCTTCTTATAATTTTTAAACTTTCTATGTTGGCTAACTCTTATATTTCTATTTATTTTTCTTTCTTTGTCATTTTCTATCATATGACCTTAAGAAATGAACAGTATGACTGATTCCCACTCACAAGTAACAGCAGACCTTAGGAGACAGTGAGAAGGCTTCACTTTAACTTGTAGCTTCATGGTTTTTGTTTGTTTGGTTTTGGTTTTGGTTTTTTATTCCCTTATTCTTGAATCATTCAGGCCCTTGTCTTCCTCATCACCATCAGGTGTTAGTAAACCTCTTTGGCTACACTGATCCTCATATGAAAGTATATATCCGTGGTACTCTAAGTCTCAACTCTTAGAAAGCAGAACTAGCAAACATAAGTGTACTTTAATTAGGAAATGCAGCTTTAAAAGAACCAGTAAATAAGCACTCAAAGAAAAATTCTGTAATGAAGCGGAATGGCCATATGCTTGTTACCTGTGTCACCAAGTTCATACAAAAGGAAGCCATCCATAGTAAGGTAGTTCTGAAATCTCTCCCTGCTGATCCATGTGGACAGATCGCCATCTTCATACTCTTGAAACAAAGCAAAGGAAATACATCAGCGTACAAGGCAGCTGTAATGTCTCAATTCAGCAAAGTGATAACGTATCTAAAACAGTATTATAATTATAAAACCTTAAGCTGGTTCTTAGGTAGTTTATAGTTGCCTGAATTAAGGGCCTCTTAGCAGGTTTAGAATAAGAGATTTGAAGGCTGAGTCTAGATACTGCTAGACATTTTAACTTGGGAGAAAAAAGAAAACACTCTTCTTTAAAAATACATAAAATAGTAACAATGGTCAAGTATACATTGAACACTTCTAGTAGCATTTTCTTAACCAAAAAGAAGGTAGGTACAGACAAATATATGGGTTCTTTCCTTTCTCCTCTTTTCATGTATGCAAGTTCTTCTCAAGTTCATTTGACTGGTGATGACTATAAACATTCAAAAACTATCTCCTGAATGAATGCACTTTGATGTTTCACTGTATAGATCACTTTATCTAATACTCTAATGATGTAGGACAGTCATGTATCTGCCACACTATCCCCTGTATAAATTAAAGGACAGAAATAACTATGCAACATTAGGTGGGTAACGCAGGACATCTAATGTATAGCACTAGTGATAATTATGTATCAAGTTAGTTCAATTGAACACAATGACAAAAATTAGAGATGTGTAGTTTTCTCTGCAGTTATCAAGACATAAAATATAAGAAAATATCAAAACATGTTCCTTTACTAAAGCAAGGAAAATAATTTTTTTCTTCAGTGGTCCAACAATCAAGTGGTTACCTAAAAAAATATAACCCCCATTTTTAAAAAGAAGGATAGTGAAACACAGTGAAAAAATTTCATTAGGATTTGCTTTGAATTACTTCAAAAGAAAAACAATAAAACTGAAACAACTACAGTAAGGTCCTGTTAACCATTTATGAGTATGAGGGTTTTATTATATCTTTCTTTTTATGATGTATGGATGATATAAAAATAAAATTTAAATAAAGTATTTTCTGACAGAGGGGGAGAAATACCTAAAGAAGGTAAAGAGTTTCATTCTGCTGAGGATATTTTATTTTATCGGTGTGTGATGAAAGCTAACTATCCTCCTAAAATTAAGTCTGAACATTTTAATGTATAGAAATTGAATACAGATTATTTCTTAAAGTGGCAAATAATTACACACACACACACACACACACACACACACACACACACACACACACACACACCTCAATGGAAGCAACTAAGAATGAAGTACATTGTTGGAAATCTACTGAAGGATTAAAAGATGATTCTATCAAATGTGATACTTTGTAAGTGGCAGCACTTACACAATATTTTATAAATGCCTGCTTATAACAATGTTTTAATTATGAAAGGCCTTATGTGAGTTAAAGCTTTGGAACTTACCATCATAAACAAAGTAAGTGTTGTCCTTGAAAACAAGCACAGCAGGAATCTCTTTCAGTGTCACATACTGCAGAAAAACATCAGAAGTTTGAAATTTTAACGCCAATAATTCAATTAGTACCTGTAATAGCATGATCTGGTGCTTTGTATTTGATTGCGAATTATTTTGTTCCAGAGATCTGCTTGCTTTCTCTTACAAGCACATTCTCCGGTACATCTTCCCTTACTGTGTAAATCTTGCTCTACCTAATTTAAAGGTGATTGGTTAAAAAAAACCGCTGAAGCCAGGTGTGGTGGCACACACATTTAATCCCAGCACTTGGGAGGCAGAGGCAGGCAGATTGGATCACTGTGAGTTCAAGGCCAGCCTAGTCTACAAAGTAAGTCCAGGACAGCTAAGACTACACAGAGAAATCTTGTCTTGAAAAACCAAACCAACCAAACAAACAAACAAAAACCAAACCAAACCAAAAAACAAAAAAACCAAAACCAAACAAACAAAGCAAACAAACCAAAAATCAAAAACCAAAACAAAATGCTGAAGCCTGGGCAGGGCAGAAGTGAGAGGTGGAGCTAAGGTTCATGGGGAGGAGATAGGAAAAGAAGCAAATGGCTTGGAGGAGCAGCTCTAATGATGGATGGAGCAAAGCAGCCCAGGTGAGAAACACGTGCAAGTATTTATGATTTATGGATGGGGGGGAAGTAGCCCAGATAGGAATTATTAGAGCAATTGGCATAGGATATGGGACTGGGAGATGAAGGGTAGTTGAGAGGGGAAATATTTGCTCAGCCCCAGGTAAAATAAGGCTTATCTAAAATCTATCAGGTGTCTGTGTACTTATTGATTTGGTAGCAGGTTAGAGAATAATACCACCATAACAATTACAGGCTTTTAATAATAAACATTATTAACCATTTTTATTTTCTACATTAAGTACCTACAATTAATTTCAAAAGCATTGAAAAAAACTAGGAAATAACCCCTCACCCACGCTACTGAAGACTAGAAAGAGTACAATCTTAAATTCAGCTAAATTTTATGTTTTCAGATACCTCCCTGGAAGCATGCTGCCTGACATAAGAAAAGACAAGGACCACTCTTAAGAGTTTCTATAAGACCATGGATAATATTTTGAGTAGGAAAAGATGGAGGAATTCTGGAGCACAGAGCAGTAGGACCAATGCTTTAACAGTCTACCTAAGGATATCACTCCCCAGTACTCATCAGCTTTGTGATACTCAGTTACTTCATCTAGATTCAACTGCCTCAGCCTAGAAACTTAAAGCCAATGACAACATCTACCTCCCAGGATAATTATGGATGACATTAGGCAACAAGTACTCTCCAAACTACTTTTTAAATACTATTGGCATTCATAAGGAATCATCTAAAAGTACCTCCTTCTATTTTGTATGTATTTCAAACAGGTAAAATTATGAAAAATTAGGCTAGGCAATTACCCATGAGTATATGTAACCCAAAAGTAACAGTGAATAGATTCAGGTACATCTCAGCACAGAGGCAATATGATAAATGATCTTGCTACATTGTAACTAAAAATTACATAATACTATCATAATATCGGGTAGTAAAAAAGCTCTCAATCATGACTAGATTTGCCTTTTCTTGGCCACTCACCCACAAAAATGTTAGGAAGTTTCTGTGTTAGCATGAGGCATTGCTCCCTTCCAAAGCAATGAAGTGGCCTTTCTTGGAAGGACTTACAGCAGATAATCCATTTCCATATCTATCTCTTCCTTACATTCCATGGCGTTTACATTACAGGAGGTGCTGGTCTGCTCTCTATTGTTTTAGTTTTTTCTTTGTTTTTAAAATATAAAGTCTCACTGTAGCCCAGGCTAGCCTTGAGCTCCTGCCTCTATTTCCAGTTGTATAATAAATATCATGTACAGCTAATTCTTTAGCTTCAAAGAGATAGTGGTTACACAACTATTTGCATGTGCCAAAAATAACACATCTGTACACCAAAATGGAAGGATCTGACTGTAAAATATAAAAATTAATACTTAGATCTAAAAAAAGGAGAAATGACAAATTAAGGGTATGAACATTATGTGCTCTGAAAAAATAATATGTCTTCTACCAAAATAGGTAAACTGGAGTGGATTTAGATTGGCAAAAGTAGAGGTTCTTTAACATGTTGAAAACATTTCAGAATTTCCATTGTAACATAAAAACCTATGTACTAAAGCAATGGTTCTCAAGCTGTGGTCGTGACCCTTTTGGGGTCAAACTACCACTTCACAGGGATTGAATATCACACATTCTGAATATCAGACATTTACATTTTAAGGTTCATAACAATAGCAAAAATTATAGTTATGAAATAGCAATGAAAATCATTTTATGGTTGGGTTACCAAAACATGAGAAACTGTATTAAAGCATCATAGCATTAGGATGGTTGAGAACCAGTGTGCTAGAGTACACTCTAAGTTATTTCATATTCACCTGCTTATTGACTCCCAAGTTCAAAGGTTAAGTGATCTGTGAATCTACTTTCACAATATTGTGCTCTTAGCACTTTCAAATGAACCGACTTGAGTTCCTTATGAACTTCACCTTCATTATACATGCTGTAAAATATACAACAAGAATTGTCTTCTGCTTGCTTCTATCCCCTTCTCACAGTGATATAGGAAGACTGGCTACTGTGCTGCTGTTCAAATATGCAAGTTATGCTCTTGTCTTGGGCATTTGAATTATCTCCTCTTTTCTGATATTCTATCCATAGACCTGTGTGAGGCTCTTTCACATCAAGCAGGCTTCAGTTCAAATATTTTCTGCTCACACCTCCCTCTTTCCTTACCTTTTTGGATCAAAAAAATTAAACAGCTGTCCATCCCTACATATCCCAACTCTCACAATGTCCACTTACTTTTGGTAGCATCTCTGGAGTCTTGTTTTTGTAGTATTTATTTACTACTGGGTGTGAGGGGCCAGGAGTAGACTGCATTTGCAACAATACATAATTTATTACTTAAAAGCACCTTTGGGGTTTGATATATATCACTGCTTACCAATATTATTTCATAAAGAAAGAAGGTCACCAATGTAATGTAACCACAATCTCTAAGTGCCATGATTGTGGAAGCATTGGTTCATGAATTATAAACAGTCTGACATCAGTAGTAAAAAACTTTTCATACAACATTACAAATAAATCTGACATGTAGAACCAAATCAAAATTCATTAAATCAAATATTAAATATTACCTCAGGAACCACATCTTCTGAGGCAGAAAAGAAGTATGTATACACAATTAACTCTGAAGCAGCATCTATGTATTTCTCCTATAATTTGAACAGAAAAAGGATATCTTAAACATTAAAGATAAAAAATTTATTCCTTATTTAATAATCCAATTAACTATAATATACTATAAAGATTTCCTACCATGTTACCTTTCAGTGAAATAAGACACTATAACTAAAACAAATGTACTGTTGTGAAGGCAAACCACCATTGCAACTAAGTGATCCTACCCTCCCCTTCAAAAAGAGTTGATGAATTATAACACAAAGTCGACTCAGGTTTATTAATAGAGATTAGCAATGATGATTAATGATGATGGTGGTGACAATAAGAAAAGTATACACAAATACACATATACATTAAGTAAACTTAAGCACAGTGCTTTGCTTTAAAAAGGTAACATCTGAACAACAGTTTTCAGTCTTTCACTTAAAGTACGAAAAAGTGATGCAAAAAAAAACTAAGGCAGGCAAGCTTTATCCAAATTTCACTTAATTTCAATTTGATAATTTCATAATTGTAAATTTAGTAAGAGAGACTAAAGAAAGTGTTTTCATTGTGAAAAATAGATAAGCTAAAATATTTTGCTTCAAAGTTTTGGAAGAATCATAGCTGCATAGCAAACATAAAATTACAACATGTCTGTTCATGTGGAAAAAAAGATAATGTCATACTTTTAAGGGTGATTCTCCACCAATATAAACAAAAAATACATGGTGCCTCTTCCGTACATGGTCGAACATTTGTTGACTTGGAAGAGGTCGAATCAGAGCCCTGTGTGAAAACAAAACAAATGGTAGTGAACTAAAGATAGAGCACAATTCATTCTTATGGGACATGTTTTAGCAATGTATTATCTGCACTTATGTATATCACCAAACCCACTCAAGTAAAATTTCAGCCTATGGTACTTGTGTACTACATAGTAAAATTCTATGTAGTATGCAAAATTAAATCTGACAGCTTCAAATCATTTTAGACATCATCGACACTATTTTAAATTAGTGAGATATAGAATGATCATCCATTTATAGTCCTTGGCTAAAAGCAAGACAATTCACCTGAGAATTCTTTCCTTTTCAAAAGCATACTTACAGAAATAGTATCCCAGGAGTCAACAAGAGTTAATATTTATATAATATGTGTCAATTTAAATACTACATACTTCTTAAGTACCCTATAGAGGTCAAAGTCCCAAGCTTCTAATTTATATTACTATTTATTTTCAGAAAAATAAAATGGAAGCACAAAGAGAAAGCTTTCCTACAAAATTTAATAAACAGTCATTTTTAAAACAAATGGATAAATGAATGACAATAAAGGTTACTATAAAACATATCACTTATAAAGTTAAGAGATAAAATAAATGCTTTCTTTTTAAAAATATGGTATAGATTATCATACTTTTAGTCGACAAAACTTATAAAATAAACAGAACCTATTTTGCGAAGTGAACACTTTCAAAACACACAGTTTTTAAGGTCATTGCATCATTCTCCCGAGCCTCTGCTTCAACCCTTCATAATTAACCAGCAAGTGATGCAACTCTAAACTGAGTCATGAAATCTCCCCTACTCCAGAGGCACTCTCACATCAGGAGAATCTCTTCTTACAGTTAAAGAAAAACGCAATCAATAACTGCCAAACATAAAACTACCTGAAGCCACAGGAGAGTCAAGTGTATATACCACTAGCGTCATTTACCTCAAATAAACGTGTTTCAAAATTTATTTATTCACACAGTAAATGAAGAGAAATATACAATCAAAATGAGAAAATACAGTTGAAATTACATATAAGAGTCACAAACTATAACAAAGATCATTCCTAAATCTGTGCATTTACACAAATATTTTGAGGCTTAATTTTACACCGCGAACCTATCCTGTTTCAACCTCAAGCTATTTATAATTACCAATATATCCTATTAAGCTAATAAAGTGTGTAGAACTTTAAAGCCAATATAAATTGATCTTGACAAGTGCTCTTCACAAAGATACACATAAGCATATTACAAATATAATTATAAACACTGATATTCTTTACACATTAGCAAGATGTAGATATCTTGTTTTTGAAAAATCACATTCAAATCAGCAAGAACTGCTTGTGAAGGATCTACTTCCTGATCAGCAATAAGTCAAAGATTGGTAATTCAGTGCAAATGGCTCACTGGGGTTTAACTATGTCACTAGCTAAGCCAATACTGCCAGAATACTTTGCAGGTAGCATTGAAAAAAAATGTGATGGCAAAGAAAATTAATTTAGATGTATTTAAAAAAATATTTTCATCACCACAAACTAGAAATGAAACCCCAAGTCTCTAAGAGCAATAACATCTGGGCTTCTTTTAAGACTCTGAAATTAGAGAAGACGCTATGTAAGTTGATACACGGCATTACAACATAAGAACTATTTCTAAAAAATAAGATTCATGAAATTGCTAACAGATACTCCTAATTTCTTTTACCATGTTTCCAATTACTCATAACAACTATGGTCTGATAATACTAAGTAGAAACTTCCACAGGAACCAGTCCATAAGTTAAACTGTGCACTGTTCTGAATAACAGGAAGCCCCACTGTACACTGCTTTCCTTCAAAGAGTACAGAGACAGCTAGTAAATTACTCAGGGCTGTGAGCAAGTAATCCTTAGTTTGTTTATCAATGGAACAAAGTGCAGAAGTTAGTGACATTGGAAATCCAGATACTAAAGAAAGGAAATCAAGTGCTTCCTTTAAGTGAAAAGCGAGAAGTACAAGATATTTTGAAAGAAAGGAAAAAAAAACATTCATATGATCTGGTACTAGGCAGTTTCAAGCATCTCTGGGAGGAGTTGAGGTAGGGGCTTAGGATGTCCTTAATATATAGGACAGACTGTTATATCTATAATAAAAATTTTGAAAATATATTAAAATTCATTGGAGAAAAAAATTAACATAAACTATATCATCTATCTTTACAGAACTTCACTGCATATGCTATATAACCTTATATTTTCATAAATGTATACAACACATTTAATATCTAAAATATGTATGTTCAATATAATCTACTAAAATACATTTCTTTCAAATACTAAAATCATATAGTAAAGGCTTTTTCAACTTACCCAGATACTCTGTGAGCAAACTCAATTATATCATCTTTAGTCCGTGGTCCTCTATAATTATATGCCAAGTCTCCCTTTAATCTTAAAAATAAAAGATAAGAATTGGAAATTAATCGTCCTCATATTTACTCTCAATCCTCCTCTACTAAAGTATAAGCTTAAAATGCATAAAACACTAAATAAGAAGAAGCTTTAAGAGCAGCGCACTTGTGTAAAGCAGAGTGTGCAGAGTCCCCTGAGAACCAGCAACTTACAATGCACAGGAAAAGGCAATGTGCCACATACACATCAGAGATACATTTTAATCTGTAGTGTAGAGTTATAGTATGAACCTTCAGAAAAGTGAGTAATTTGTACATTTACAGTCAAGAGCTTAAATCAGAGTAATTTTAATTATTCTCCATCAAGCGGAAAATAAAAGGACTAGGGACTAGATTATTTTGGTGGTAGCAAAACCCCCAACATGCATCATGAATTAGGCATAAAAATAGTTTTCCTAAAACACAGATTATCTTCCAAAAGACATGTCAATGAATAAATTTATATTTAACCAACTGTACAGATACAAAAGAGCAATTAATAGACAAAAACAGAGCTCTTAATAACAAAGAGAAAGGACCATTAACATACACTGTAATAGAATAACATTTTCAACAAAACAAAACTAAAAACAAAGGAAAAATGTCAATTAAAAAAACCCAGACTAATATAAAAAATTGGGGGTTTTAAAATATTGGGGTAAAGTTAGTTTACTTAAAATAAAAAAACTGAAAAAAAAAATGGCTTAGCTGCTCACAGCACGAAAATAAGATTAATGTAAAAAACAGGAAAATTTAGCAAAATCATTTTAAAACATTTTTTCCCAACTCACCACATTGTTTTCCAACTTAATTTCTCTAGTACACATAGATTAAAATGAATATTTATCATTTTTCTCTAATAAAGTTAGTGTCATTAATTATACAAGAATGAAATCTCTTAGATGTGATTTGCAGTGGCAAAGCAGAAACATACTGGGGCTCCTCAAGAGACCTTTCATAATTTATGATGTACACCTTAAGTGTAAGTGTAAGTGCATGTTACACAGTAAACATCCAGAACACATTTACTGAATTAGCTGTATACCACACACTTAAATATGAAGATGTATAGAGGTGAACTTTCTCACCTTTGATCGTACTCTTGGCTTAAAAACAATGGCTGAACCCAAACCTTTGCCCTCCAAAGAAAGTACTAGAATAAGTAAAATATAAGCAGAGTGAACTATTAAAACCATACAGACAAACATACAACACTCAACTTACAGCTTAATTGTTGGATAACCTCGAACTCCAAACTCTGAAGCAATGCCTTGATAAGAAAAAGAATAAATATTTCTAAGTTCCTTTTAAACTGAGAAAACTAAGTAATATGAGCCTTTTATTCAGAAAAAAGTATATCTATATAAACTTGATTGTTTTTAAGTATTAAATCTCACAAAGAAGAAAACCATGGCATTCATTATCTTATAATTATAGTCGTAGACTAAAATGTTTTGCAGTCTAGAAAGGAAATTTGCAAACATAATCCTTTAACAAGAACAAGGAATAGGAATGGTACCAGTGCAAGTGAGGCTGACATAATCCTTACTGTAAAGCCTGTATGTAGGCTGGAGAGTAAGCAGGGTTTTAGGGGCTCCACAATAGAAAGAAACATTTGAGGAAACTATACAATTTAACGTCTATATGAGAAATACTTTTAGCACTGATTCCTGGAAGAGTAGATATTTGTGTATGTGTAGATGTTTTAAGACATGCTAGATTAATTACTAATTAAAACTGGATAAAAAATTTGTCACTATTTGAAACAAAGAAAAATAAATCATACTAATTCAAAGTTCCAGTTCAAAAGTTCTATACACTGGGATTTGTTTCATTGTGTCTATTTGTTTCAGTCACAGTTATACAACTGAGAATAAGCTACTGTCAAATAATCTTATTTCTACATGACTGCTTTGAATAGCCCTCTTTCAAACCAAACCCAAATCATGTAACTACATACCAATATTCTACTTTATGGTTCTTCAACTTAAGTTCTGCAGTAGAAGTATTCAAAATGCCTTCAAAACTATTCTCATAACCTACTCTGAAATATTTTCAAATGATATGGCAGTGTGGGTGTCTGGATTCTAAACTAACAGTGAGTACTCAGGTAATCTTAACACAGGTAGACAGACCAAATATTGAGAAACACAATGTCCAAAATGCACAGGAGAGGTATCTATGAAATAGTCAAAAGTTTATAACTGTACAGACAACAAAGAATAACAAGGACAGGTGGCTTAAAAAAAAATCAGTCCTTTATCAATTTAACTCTCAATTGCATCAAAATGTCTGTATTTAAAGTTTTGCGGTATTTAAGGAAGCATTGAGAATTATAAGAACAAAACTATGTGATCTCTAGACAGCAGTTTATGAATACTTATCAATGTTTATCAACATACTAAAAAGTACATTCTTTTTCTGTACAGTACATTGGAGACGGTATATTCAATGATAAAATAACTTATTTATGTTTATTGGATATTGTTTCTTTTCTAGTTTATGTACCGGAAGAGCCCAGTTTCCCTTTGTTCAATGGTGTATTACCAATGTCTAGAATGTGTCTGGCATGTGCTGGCTTATAGGGAAATGATTCTGCAACTGGTACATACCATCATGGAAGGAACACTCATTAAGTTATCTTCTAGGTAAATGAATGCTGACTTTACAGCTTTTCTATGAAAGAATGACTTTTGTAATAGACCATGTTTGGCCTATTAAATTAGTGACAAGATTCCTAAGAACTAAGAGCACTGCTTGCTCTTCCAAAGGTCCTGAATTCAATTCCTAACAACCACATGGTGCCTCACAACCATCTGTAATGAGATCTAGTGCCCTCTTCTGGTGTACATGCAGACAAAACATTGTGTACATTGTGGAGGAATGCTGAGTGAGTAATTGTATCAACCATCAATAAAGCGCTGCTTAGCCAATCAGCTAGGCAGAAAAACAGTAAGTGAGAGGCGGGACTTCCTGGAGGGGAGGGGACAGTTTGAAGGCTGGAGTGAGGAGAGGTTTTTTGACAGTTGGAGGAGGAATGGGTCATAGTGGCAAGTGCTTGGAATATATGTATGTTACAAGGCTTAGAATAGTTTGATTAGTTTATGAGCAGATTAGAATCAGTTCAGATTCTGCCCAGCAAAGTGCTGGCAGCTTTAAAGTTTCAGTCTCCCTGTGTCAGTTATTTGCTTTGTAGGCCGAAAGGATACAAAATACTGTTAACAGTAAATAATTATTAAAAACATCTTAACAACAAGAAGAAAGAATGTATTACTGCTCTGGTTGGGCTGTAAGTTGGAAGGGGAAGTAGAAGAGTTTCACTGGTCTATATCCACAGAGTGTATCACACAAGGTAAAATACTTGGCAGGTGACAGTGTTCCATATGTATGAGTTTCTCTTTCCCCTTTCCCAAAGATATGCAGTTTACACAAGATGTGTTAAATGCATATTTTCTGTATGGTCAGCTCTATATAACAATGTTTTGTGAACGAGAAATATAAGCTGTAATAATCACACCTATGAAATTAAAATGTACCAATGGGCATGGAGGCATACATCTTTAATTCCAGTACTTGAGAGGCAGAGGCAGGTGGATCATTGTGAGTTCAAGGCCAGCCTGGTCTACAAAAAGAGTTCCAGGATAGCCTGGGATATTACATAGAGAAACCCTGTCTCGAAAAACAACAAAGCAAAACAAAACAAAACAACAAAGTGGGGGGGGGGGGGAAGTCCCAATTAGAGTGGCTAAAAAGAAAATTATAAATGAATTCATAGCATGTAAAACACTTTCTCACCTGAACTACCAAACAAAATTTACTAGCTTTATACATGCAAGGGAGTGTTCTACCATCAAGGAATTCTATCTCTCACTTGGCTAATTTTCCTAATCACAGAACCCCTTTAAAAGGGTCAGTTAATGAATACTAAATTTAAAATATCAGATAATATAAGTGTTTTGAGTTAATGTAATATCTCTGAGGCATCACACAGTTTATCTTTAAGATATTTACAATTTAAATGCATTACATGTATTATATGTATTTTTTCTAATGACTTTTCTTTATATGTCCATTGTATTTTCCAATAAGTGATTCAAATGATCAATTAATCTGCCATTTTCCAGACTTTTTGGCACTTACTAGTTTATTTCTCATTCTCTAATAGGTTATTAAGCATTTCTTGGCCTAATGGAACTTGTTTGACCTTTAAACAATCTCTAAAGATTGGAATGGAGGCTCATAAATAGTTAAGAAGTATAATCTGATTGAGTGGACAAGTGAATGATTGCACCATAAGTAAATATGTGTGTGAGCTCCTCTGAAGCTGAAATTAAATGTGGTTATGAGCCACCCACTGGATGCTTGGAACCAAACCTAGGTAGGTCCTCTCCAACAGTAAAGTGCTCTTAACCACAGAGCCATCTTGCCAGACTCTTCTAATACGGTCAAAAACTAATTCAAACATACCAATCCAAGCATATAATCCTTCCTCTCTACAACAAGGGTCTGCCAGTCATTTTATCTCCTTCTAGTATTCAAAAGTTCATTTATTTGGTTTAGTAATTCCAGCTCTGACAACTCATCTACATTCTAGATCACTAATTCACTAACATCAGTAAACTAAAAACTGCCAACTGAAACTAGCTGACAGCTTGAACATAACAAAAAGCAAAATGTCCTGCTTGCAATACAGCAGTACATCTAGGATTACAGTTTATCCCATCTATACCTTCAGCCTTGAAATTACTATGAACATTATTTTTACTGCTCTGCTGTTTCCATTCAAGCCTAAGCTTCCAGGCCCCTACACAGAATACCTATAACATTTCATATAGATTATCCTTCTGTATGTATTGATCTTTTCCTTCATCTTACAAGTTTCTGCCCAAAACATTTCTTTTATCAAGTCATTTGCTTTTCCTCAAATGAGTTCTCTCCCTATTGACAAATGATAAAATGTAAAACTTTGCCTGACGTAGGAAACTCTTAATATGGCTCCTTCTGTATCATCAGATGCACTATCTACTACACCAATGGGTTTTAAGTATGAAACATTATGCAATGTTCACCACCCTAAAGATTACTGCTCCCTGATCGATCAAAAAACTAAAATTAGGTTAAGTGCTTCTTTCATAGCCACAAAATAGGATGTAAGAGTTGAGATTAAAAACATGGGCCTGTCTTGACCCAAAGTACAATCTAGAACATAAACTTACTGTCCTAAAGAAAAAAAAAAAGGACAGTAAGTAGCTGGGTGTGTTGCTTCATACTTGTAATGCTAGTACTTGGGAGACTGAGGAAGAAGAGTGATATGAGTCCAGGGACATAATAGAATGTTCCAGGCCAGTCTGAACTACAGGGAAAGAGCCTGTCTCATTTTTGTTTTATTTTAAAGAGAGCAAGCATACATATTGCCACATAACACAATTCTTTCCTAAGTAAAAGAGAAGGAAACTAATTTTATTGAACACAAAGGATTTTACATGTATCACATCATTCAAACTTCAAAACAGCCAGTAAAGAAATATCACAATTAAATGTTTACTGATAAAGCCAAAGCTTAGGATCTTCAGAAGCCTTCCCAGTTTCACACACAAGAGCAATAGGCAGTACCAACCTTACTGTCTCTGAAGCTCTTTCCAAATTGCTCTGATACCTCACACTTCTCTAAGCTTAATTTCTTCTTTTATTATTTCCCTTAAGACACTTCTTAATGAAGATTATGTTATGGGGCATGTAGTTTCTGTCACAACTCAGTTTTGACAAAGAAGCATGAAAATAATCTACATAACAATACACAAATGACTGTGGCATCGAATAATTCTATTTATAAAAATAGGCAGCAGGGCAGATTTGGCTTATTGTACTTATACTTGTCTCAGCTTCATTCAGTTTCTGCATCCATTTATTAATCTCATTTTCTACTTTCAATACCTTCCTAACCCTCACTTATTTTTTCTAACTCAGTCCACCTTTTAAACTTCTACTTATTTCCCTATCTTTTTTCCTCAGCTTGCACTTACAAAATCAACTTTTCTATAGTAGTCTCCTATAATATATTATGATCAATGTGGACTCAATTAGGAACAAACAATGGCTTGCATGTCTACACTATGATTAAGATTAGCTCACATGGGCTGGAGAGATGGCTCAGCCATTAAAGGCTAAGCTCACAACCAAAATATAAGATTAGCTCACATTATTTATTAAAATTTTAATAGCTAATTCATTTAACTCAAAGTATATAACCTTAAAGTATTAAGTTATTAAAGTTATTATGATAATTTTACATGATAAAACAAACATCTCTTCTACTCACCCTGAAAACAGTTTCAATTAAAATATTTCTATTATTAGAACCATAAAATAATTAACTATGAGCTTACTAGAATAGGAAGTAGCATCCATCTTTCCAACTTTAACTGGAGAACCAATGCTTTTCATTTCAAGCCCAACTTCATTCCAAATCGGTTCTAGTTTTTTACAATGGCCACACCAGGGTGCATAAAACTATACAGAAAGAAAGAAAACACACTAAGAAGCTGCATCACTATGAGGATCAATCATAATATTCAAAGAATTTATCCAAGCAATATAACAAAACAGATAAATATAGATAGATACCTCAAAACTAGTATTTTAACTTTATTTTAATTGACTATCAATATCTATTTAGAATAGAAATGTGATTGACTCAAAGTCTCTAATTCTGTGCAAATGTGTCCATGTTTATATAAAAACACTAAGTAAACAAGCATGTACCATACCACATACAATCTGTGTTCATAAAAAAATATGTTCTTAGTACAAAAAGTTAAGAGGTAGGTGAATTTCCTTAGTTCTATTGTTTTCACTAGCAGAGTAGAGGTGATCATTGAGAAATGTGACACAGGGACAAGTCAGGTTGATCAGAACCATAGCCCTTCATATCACAGAACCATCAGATTTAATTAGATCCCTGGGTTATATGATATTAACACAGTATTTATTTATTTTCATGAAATAAGGCTTATTTTTAAAGTTGATAGTATGGAACGTTCACACTGAAATAAAAGAAGAAAGATTTAAGCAGTAGATTCTCAGGTCCTATCTTCTACCTTAACAGTCACCAACTCTGCTATCTTGTTCTATTTCATGGATCGAACTCCCCCCCCCCGATATTTGTTAGAGCAAACCCCCAAATTTAGCTTTGCTCAGTATTGGGATGAAAGTACGTTTGATATTATTGTTATATTAATATAACTCAAGTTCTCAAAATAATTAAGAGATGAATTAAGTCTACACTGAAATCATAACATAATCTCCTTAAAATATAATCTACAACACCTCATTATAAGAAAAGGTTACAGCTTCCCACAGAATAACCCTATTCTCAGCATTTCATCCAAAATAAATTTCTGTGCCAGGCACTAGAAAATTCTCAGGGTCATTTAAATACAAAAGTCTAAGTACACAGGAGAAAGATGGGGAGATACTTAACCAAAATAGAAAAAAATCTTGAGTTCCATCAGTGAAAGAGTCTGTCTTACATTATATAAGATGCTGAGCAACTGAAGAAGTCACAGTGTCAACCTCTGCCCTTCATAGGCACAGACATACACTACGTACACTAACACACACAAGTGAATGCACACTTAACAAATATGCATGCATACATGTACACCCACATACATATGGGGGGAATACAAGTATCAGTATCTGAGAAAACAAATTTGTTCTCTTTGCAGAGAGCAAAATTGATACTTAAATTTACATACTCACATCAACAAGCCATATGTCATCTTTTCGATTATCTTTAAATCTAAAAACAAAAGGAAAAATAAATCTGATTTTATATTTCTGTTTACAAACACTGTCCCTGCCAATAATATTTATTATTGCAATTGTATAATTTGTTTATTTATTTTTTAAAGATTTATTGATTATATATACAGTGCTCTGCCTGCATGTATACCTACAGGCCAGAAGAGGGCATCAGATCACACTATGGATGGTTGTGAGTCACAATGTGGTTGCTGGGAATTGTACTCAGGACCTTTGGAAGAGCAGTCAGTACCCTTAACCTCTGAGCCATCTCTCCAGACCCCCTACAATTAGTATAATTTATAAATCTGCCACTTAAGTAAAAATATTGAACTAATCATTACAGAACAAAATCTTTGAATAAAAGTTTTACATAAAAATTTTACTCAGTGACTGTTAAATCTTATCCTATCCAGTAAACATTTTAAGAATTAAAATTGAAAATTGACCAAAAAAATAAAAAATCGAAAAACTATAAAAAAGAAAGAACTTTTTGGGAAAACCACAAATGCAGTCTGTTTCCTTAATCTGGTATTCCATTTGGAACAAGGGGCTCCTCTAAACTGAACAAGTATTAGTTTTTGCTTCTTGTCTTTATTCCATTAACAATACAGCAAAACTATTTACATTATACTTTGTTAGGTTTTACATGAACTCTAGGAATGAGTTAAAATACAAAGGAAGATGTGTGCAAGAGACATGCAAATAAGTTATATATATGTAATATGTGTAAAGACACATGTAAATAAGTTATCATATATAGCATATCATAAATTTATATAATGTACTTGAACATCCAGACTTTGTTAAAATCCCGGAACTAATCTCCAGGAGTCTTGAGGGATGACAATGTTTGTGTAAGCTCTTCACTCTTCTATTTTGAGCCTGTGCAGGAAATTTAACACAGTGGCCTAAGGTTATACTTAGAAAACACTGCTTATAAGATTGGCCCCTTCACAGGACATTCTCCACAGCTGAGTGGAGAGTGGGGACTGACTTTCACACAAATTCTGGTGCCCCATATTTGACCACGTCCCCTGGATGGGGAGGCCTGGTGGCACTCAGAGGAAGGATAGCAGGCTACCAAGAAGAGACTTGATACCCTATGAGCATATACAGGGGGAGGAAATCCCCCTCAGTCACAGTCATAGGGGAGGGGAGTAGGGGGAAAGTGGGAGGGAAGGAGGAATAGGAGGATACAAGGGATGGGATAACAATTGAGATGTAATATGAATAAATTAATAAAATATATTTTTAAAAAAGATTGGCCCATTATTTTTATTAAGAACTTGGATTTTAGGAGGAATCCCATCATTTTTTGGTAAAGGATGCAGCTCTCATAAAATATTGGTGAAAAGCAACAAATCCAGAATTGCTGCATTGGGGTCAATGTCTGAGATTCACATTCCAGGCTATAATGAACTTGTAAAATTCCATCAGTTAGTTAGCTCAAAACTCTAGGGCCACCATCAGATGCAATGCTCTCAGAAAGTCTGAGCAGGACGCAAATACAGCAGAGCACCTAGCAAGGCGGCACAAAGCATGAGGATGTCAATGCACATCCAGAGACACATTACTGCATTTAGGTCTATAGTAATATTACAGACAATATAAGGGGTTCAACATGTTTCATCTGGTGAGGATGGCATGCCTTTAGGCTTCGGAAGTCTCCCTGCACAGGATATTTAGCTTTCACCAGGATGTGACAAATGGGGCTCCCCCCCATACTGTTTTGGTGTCTTTTCACAGTTGGATTCCCTTTTCATGGAGCACTGTCTTGTATATCTGAGTGAAAACACTGGCTGGCACTATGACAAGATACAGTTCAGTTTTCACATTCAGGCATCAAGCAAGGTACTCTATTTTGTAATGAAAGAGCCTTCAGGTGAGCATCCACTTCAGGAGCAAAATGATTACCCAAAGTGAAACCTCCCCTGCTCAGGCAGTTACCATTATAAGAGCAGTGTGAAGCCAGGTGTGGTGGTACACACCTGTAATCTTAACATTCGGGAGGCAGAGGCAGGCAGATTACTGTGAGTTTGAGGCTAGCCTAGTCTACAAAGAGAGTCCAGGTCAGCCAGCACTGTTACACAGAGAAACCCTGTCTCAAAAAGCAAAAAAAGAAAAAAAAAAAGAGAGAGAAGTATGAAAAAGTGGTTGAAAGTGAAATACCCCACAAGATACCATTGAGTTCTTGTTATCAAAGAATTTTCCTTAAACATATAGTTTCTTTTTTTTTTTCCTTGTTGGGAAAACATATAGTTTCTATAAATAATCTTCAAACACAACTTCAATGCCCATCACTAGGACTAGAACCCATGGGATGTTCATACTTCTTTGTAATCCATAAGTACCTGTATTCAAATGACCATACTACTTACTACAGCCATTCTATCACACAGTTGGGTGCCAAGGTGGATAATGCGGACAAGGAACAAACTGAAATTGTCTGAAGAAATTGTTCTGTGAGTAAGAAAGTTTATTGTGCAAGCAGGATCAGGGTTTAGATTCTAGCACCCACAAAAAAAGCTAACACCATGCCTGGATCCTCAGTGTTACAGGGTAGGGACAGGAAGAGTGTTGGGGCCTACTAGATACTGGCCAGAACCAGGTTAATGGAAAGACCCCGTCTCAAAGACATAAAGCAGTAGAGCAGGACTACCAGAGTATTCGTCTGTCCTCTGCACAAGCATACAAAGGCTGTGCTCACATATACAAACTACAAACACACGCCCACACCATTTCACACAGAAAAGCAAAACTGGAAGTAATAAGTACTGATTCATCTACTGTTAACAATGAAAGATATAAGATAAAAAAGATAGTAGCTCCTTGGTAGGTGGTGTTTGTTTCCATCATGAAATAGTACCATACAAGTATCATGCAGATGAAGTACAGACAGGGAAATCTATCTCACTGATGAAGAACACAGAAGAAAAGATTTCTGCCTCTCTATAAGTAGAAAAGTAACTAAGTTAAAGACTTCAAAAAGAACATTTTAGTAGCAAAGTATATGAAAAAAATGCCAAAAAAAAAAAATGTACCAACAAGTAGGCTAGGAATGCTGGTATACTTCTGAGCCTGGTTGGCATGGGAAGCTTGAGTCCTTGGCTACAAGTCCCTCCAGAGACTGATTGCACACCAAATCTGGTATGGGAGAGGCACCCATGTGGCCTGCCAAGGAAGAGATTGTTGTCAGTTGCCGTGAAGGCAGAAATACTGACCTTGAATTTTGCAATGAAGCTAGTTTTCCCACCTATTGTGAGCAAGATCTCACGAATAAACCTGTTATACTATAGATTAAGCACCGAATTCCAGCGCTAACTTTGTATGATTAAACCAAAAAAAAAAAAAAAAAAAAAAAAAAAAAACAATAAGGAGACTTTTGTTGGGTTTTCACCTTATAACTATTAGCAGAACTCTCTGCAGCACTCTTCCATTTTGCATGTAAATGGCAGGCACTCTATACAACTCCTGAAACAAAACTGACAATGTTAATATCAGTCACCACAGCACCTATTATTAAAAGATTAGATTCATGTGTGGATATTTAGAAGGCATCTGAGTTAGGCAAAGTTAAACAGTATTTAACAGTATTTTACACATATATGTATACTCACGATTCATTTAGATCTTCTACAAATCCTTTACAGACAGCCAGGTCAAGTAAAATAACTGGAAAGGACAAAATGTAGAAGA
This sequence comes from Acomys minous, assembly GCF_964271855.1. Classification (NCBI taxonomy): domain Eukaryota; kingdom Metazoa; phylum Chordata; class Mammalia; order Rodentia; family Muridae; genus Acomys; species Acomys minous. The sequence goes on from NW_028182122.1 coordinate 75,916, forward strand.
TAAATGATTCATTACTTTGTTTTTACCTTTAGTCTAAATTGCCTATTCAATGTTTGAATTTTTTTTTTACTATCTATCAAAAAAAAAAACCAAACCTCACCAATGATCCATTACAAGATTTAAGTGACACAAAAGCATAATTAGTTCATCCAATCAGTAAAAATTTACTCTGCATGCAATCATATTGCAAGGGACAAGCACTATGAAAGTACATATAATAATAGTTGTTTGTTCTACATATTTCCACTCTCGTTTTATTTTTCCTTTTCGCTATTTTTCTGCCCTAGACATTAAAATAATTTCCCCTTTCTCTAGTAGCATTTATCCCTTCGATATAAAGTCCAAATACAATTCACCAAAATAGGTAGGAAAAAGACTCACACCTCTAACACTGGCTCACTGAGGGTTTTAAGTAGGTGGCTGAATCAAGGGGTGAACCACAGAGAACCCAAATATCCGTGACAGCAGAGGGCTGAGAGCTTAAAAGACGCATGGTTTCTCTTTATACCACAGTTCTGGATATCTGACTAGGATCTGCCCTTAGGCATCATCCTCTTCTTTAGCTTGGGCAAGGAAAGCCTTTTACTGTAACAAGACCCTGTAACCTATGGCTAATTGGGGCTCGACATTCCTTGTCCGTCTACCAATGGAGTCACGGAAACTTCCTGGTGGCAGAGAAGGTAGCCGTACTCTCGGGGCGTCTGCGAGCGCAGAGTCCCGCTGAGGAAGCCCGACCCACGGAGGAGGTCGGATGAACACTCTAAGCACCCCGCGGCGCGACCCCGACCCGGCCCAACCTCCCACCGTTCCCCACCGCCCCGCGCGCTCCTCACCCACTGCGCAGAGCCAGAGGGCGGCCCAGCTCCTGCGCTCCGCAGCACTCGCCATGGAGCGTGGCGTGGACCCCGCGATGAGCGCGCCCGGAGACATACAAACCCCGGAGCCAAGGCCCGCCTGCCCGGAAAAGAAAGCAAGGAAGACCTGGGCGGTAGACAACGCCGGGGCGGGGCGGGGCGGGGCGGGGCGGGGCGGGGCGGGGCGGGGCGGGGCGGGGCGGGGCGGGGCGGGCTGGTGCCCTTCAGGGTCCCGGTAGTCCGGAGGTCTTAGCCGCTGAGCATGCGCAGGACGCGACGCAGGCGCAGGGCGCGACGCAGGCGCAGGGCGCGACGCAGGCGCAGGGCGCGACGCAGGCGCAGGGCGCGACGCAGGCGCAGGGCGCGACGCAGGCGCAGGGCGCGACGCAGGCGCAGGCGCATTCGAGTTCCCACGGAGCCTTTTCTCCCTCAGAGCTCTGAAGAGCGTGGGTCTAGGCGTGGGCTTCTTCCTGTGACGGTGCGAGTGTGCCATGGGACTCTCCTCAGAATGTACATACGGCATTGTCGGGTGAACTTAATGCTGTAGGTGAGGTAGGGTCCAACATGCACTGTAAGCTTGAGTTTTGTCTCATGTTTTAAACTTGCTACTAAGTCCAGTGAACTCACTTGTACACCGAGATGTTACACTGATAGGTGGAAATCGTGCTTTAAAATAGAGGGCTAGATTGCTGAGCTCGGACACCCTTTGTGTAAATACTTATTTAGAATCCTATAAATAGGTTAATTACTATGCCATTATGGATGGGAGAACAATGAACAGTTAATGGTTGCTCCAGTGTTGTATGTGTCATTTTCTTAAGTGGCAGGTTGTTATGCTTATGTAAGCAGCGGCAGTGAAACTCAGTGCATTTTACACACACACACACACACACACACACACACACACACACACACACACGGACGCACGCACGCACGCACGCACACACTGATCCAAGTTCATCATACTTTTTAAAATGTGAAAGAATAAAAAGAGAATTGCTTCTTCTGAAATTTAAAAAAAGGAAGTTAATTATAATATCTTCTTGGTTATGTTTTTTACTGTTTCCTGATTATCTGTAGACCGAAATCCTTAGTATAAAATGTTTGTAGCATCCTTCATACTTTATTACGACACGTTTATGAAAACAATACACTTGTAAGTCGGTCCCTGTGTTAGTCACTGACTTTGATGAAAAAAAATTTTTTTTAGTAGGAATGAAGTGCTAGAGGATTTGGATTACATTAGTTCTTAGAATTTATATTATGAAAACCGAGCATACAAAGGCAGAAGAGTAGAGGAAGGAGAAAGGGAAAAAGGAATATGTGAGTAAAGTCCCTCACAGGTTCGTATATTAATTATTCCTCAGCTGGTAGTGCTCTTTAGAGAAGTTCTAATATTTGGTTGGACATGGTCCCTAGCTGGATGAAACAGAGCCTTAGGATCAGGACTTACATGTTTCACACCACCTGGGCTCTCTGCTCCCTCACTGCCAGTGCAATGTGACCAGTTGCCCTATACCCACCTCTGCCTCAGCACCTTCCCCAGTCATGTTGCACTAAACCCTCTGAAACCAATTTTTTAAGAAAATCCAATTACTTCTTTCAAGTATTTTATCACAGCTATGAGAAAAGTAACTAATACAGCTGTACATACAGCATAAATTAGCAGGATGAACAACTTTGTAAATATATAAAAAGTTAAAGCTCAAACATTAAAAATAAAGAAAACACATTCAAGAATGAAATCAATTTTAGAATTAGCCTTTAGATAAATTAATTCAGATTTTAAATAATTCCATAAAGAAAGCAGTAGAATCAGTTTCTAAAATGTGCTGATATGCTATCTATTTTTATTAAAAAACAGTTATTACCAATACTTTTCCAGCAAAACAAAAACAGTAGGAAAAGATTTATTGGATGTGGTTCACAAGATAAGTAAGACCCATAATCTGAAGGTGTAAACCAGTGATAGAATTCTGAAACCTAAGAACTCAGGGCAGCAGCTGGGCATGGTGGCAGACATGCCTGTGAACCTAACACTTTAGGAGGCAGAGGCAGTTGGATTTCCGTGATTTTGATGCCAGCCTGGACCACAGAGTGAGTCCAGGAGAGCCAAAGCTACATATGTAGATCTCTGAGTTCTAGTCAATTCAGTTGAGTTATGAGTTGAGAGGCAGTGGAGTTGAGTTCGTGGCAGTTCAGTTTGTGGAATTCAGAAATTGTTTTACTAGGAGAGATTTACAGACAGGGCTTGAAGATAGAACAAGCTAGACACAGGTGAAGACAGAATGAGCCAGAGAATGAGGAGGAGCCAAAACATTAGGACAGATTGCTAGAGTTAGCTTGAGGCCAAGCAGAGCAATTCAGTCAGAGGCTGAGTGAGAAGCCAGGCTGAATAAGTCATCTTGGAGAGAAAGTTGAGCAACAACAGCTGAGTTGAACCTGCCAGCAAGAGTTCAGAAAGACCAATAGTGGGTGAGTTTGTTCAACGGTAAATCTCAGAGGCTGAAAACATTCTAGATGTAGATAAAATTGTACAGAGGCTAGAAGCTTCAAACACTAGGCCTACATTAGCAGACAGAGGCAATAAGCTTTGGAGACATCAGTTTCTTCAGGAGAGTAAAAGACTACCTTAACAGATTGCACTGACTGCAATGAAGTGAATTGGAGCCACACGAACTCAACTGAATTAAACTGCACTTTGCTGAACTGCACCAAAATGAACTCAGCTGAACTCCACTGTGTTGCCTGAACTCAATTGAACTGAGCTCACTGAGCTTCCCTCTCCTTCTCTCTACTCTTTCTGCACTGCTCTTAAGTAGCCTCTATTTTTTGTCTGTTCCTGTGAGAGTTGGGCATATCCTATCTCTGACTCATTCTGTCAAGTATTTTCTCTGATTTGTCACTTTGTTTGCCCTTCAATTAGATGGTGTTGTTGAGATGAAAGGTGTGTACCAAGGGCATGTCTGTATTCCAGTCAGAGGGATTAAAAGTGTATCATTCCAGCCAGATCACCCAGACCTGGAAGGCCTTTGGATGTTATTCCTTGCCAGAGCATGTAGGCTTTGAACTTTTTCAAACCTACTTTATTTGGGGTTCTTTAATGCTTTACCTCCCTTCCAACCTACCTACTCTAGATAGGAGAGAAAAGAGGTTAATGTGAACAGGAGAAGTAGACCTTTTTAGACTCAGTTCTTCGGAGCGATTCCACTGGTTGGGATAGGGTTATGGTTAGGGTTTAGGATTTAGGGATAATGTTCGGGTTTAGGGTTTAGGGTTAGGGATAGGGTTAGAGTTAGGGTTAGGGGTTAGGGTTTAGCGTTAGGGTTAGGGTTAGGGTTAGTGTTAGGATTAGGGCAACGGTTGGGATTCAGGGTTATGGTCAGGTTTAGGTTTAGTGTTAGGGTTAGGGCTAGGGATAGGTTTTGGGTTAGGGTTTGGGTTATGGTTAGGGTTAGGTTTAGGACTCAGGTTTAGGGTTAGGCTTAGGGTTACTGTTGGGGTTAGGGTTAGAGTTAGGGTTGGGTTTGGGGTTAGGGTTAGTGTTAGGGTTACAGTTAAGGTTAGGGTTAGGGTTATGGTTAGAATATTGGTGAGGGTTATTGTTAGGGTTAGGCTTAGGGTAAGGGTTAGGATTAAGGTTAGGGTTAGGACTGAGGGTTTGGGTCATGGTTAGTGTTAGGGTTAGGGTTAGGGTAAGCGTTAGGGCTAGGATTCAGAATTAGGGTTAGGCATAGGGTTACTCTTAGGGTTAGGGTTAGGGTTAGGGTTTTGATTATGGTTAGGTTTAGGATTAGGGTTAGTGTTAGGGTTAGGGTTTGTGTAAGGGTCAGGGTTAGGTTTAGGGTAAGGGTTAGGGTTAGGGGTAGGGTTAGGTTTAGGCTAAGGCTTAAGGTTATTCTTAGGGTTAGTGTTAGGGTTAGGGTTAGGTTTAGGGTAAGGGTTAGGGTTAGTGTTAGTGTTAGGGTTATTGTTAGCCTTATGTTTAGGTTTAGGGTTAGGGTTGGGGTTAGTGTTAGGGTTAGGGTAAGGATTAGGTTTACGGTTAGGATTAGGGGTAGGGTTAGGGTTAGTGTTATGGTTAGGGTAAGGGTTAGGGTTAAAGTTAGTGTTATGGTTAGGGTAAGGGTTAGGCTTAGGCTTAGGTTTAGGGCTAGGGTTAGGCTTAGGGTTACTGTTAGGGTTAGAGTTAGGGTTAGGGTTGGGGTTAGGGTTAGTGTAAGGGTTAGGGTTGAGGTTTGGTTTAGTGTTAGTGTTAGGGTTACGGTTAGGACTCAGGGTTAGGACTCAGGGTTAGGGTTAGGATAAGGGTTACTGTTAGGGTTAGGGTTAGGGTTAGTGTTAGGTTTAGAACTCAGGGTTAGTGTTAGTCTTTCGATTACTTTTAGTGTTAGTGTTAGGTTAGGGTAAGGGTTAGGGTTATGTTTAGGGTTAGGGTAAGGGTTAGGTTTTAGGCTAAGGGTAAGGTTAGGATTAGTGGTATGTTTAGGACTCAGGGTTAGGGTTAGTGTTAGTGTTAGGGTTAGGGTAAGGGTTAGGGTTAGAGTTAGTGTTAGTGTTAGGGTTAGGTTTATTGTTAGGGTTAGGATTAGGGTTAGGGCTATGGTTAGGGTTAGGGTTAGGGTGAGGGTCAGGGTTGGGGTTTGGGTTAGTGTTAGGATTAGAATTATGGTTAGTGTTATAGTTAGGGTTAGAGTTAGGGTTAGGGTTAGGGCTACGGTTGGGGTTGAGGTTGGGGTTAGGGAACGGGTTAGGGTTAGGTGTAAGGGTTAGGGTTAAGGTTGGGTTAGGGTTATGGTTAGGGTTTAGGATTTAGGGATAGTGTTCGGGTTTAGGGTTAGGGTTAGGGATAGGGTTAGAGTTAGGGTTAGGGGTTAGGGTTTAGCGTTAGGGTTAGGGTTAGGGTTAGGTTGAGGGTTAGGGTTAGGGTTAGGATTAGGGCAAAGGTTGGGATTCAGGGTTATGGTCAGGTTTAGGTTTAGTGTTAGGGTCAGGGCTAGGGATAGGTTTTGGGTTAGGGTTAGGGTTAGGGTTTGGGTTATGGTTAGGGTTAGGTTTAGGACTCAGGTTTAGGGTTAGGCTTAGGGTTACCGTTGGGGTTAGGGTTAGAGTTAGGGTTAGGGTTAAGGTTAGGGTTAGGGTTATGGTTAGAATATTGGTGAGGTTTATTGTTAGGGTTAGGCTTAGGGTAAGGGTTAGGATTAGGGTTAGGGTTAGGACTGAGGGTTTGGATCATGGTTAGTGTTAGGGTTAGGGTTAGGGTAAGGGTTAGGGTTAGGACTCAGAATTAGGGTTAGGCTTAGGGTTACTCTTAGGGTTAGGGTTAGGGTTATGGTTTTGTTTATGGTTAGGTTTAGGATTAGGGTTAGTGTTAGGGTTAGGGTTTGTGTAAGGGTCAGGGTTAGGTTTAGGGTAAGGGTTAGGGGTAGGGGTAGGTTTAGGCTAAGGCTTAAGGTTATTCTTAGGGTTAGGGTTAGTGTTAGGGTTAGGGTTAGGTTTAGGGTTAGGGTAAGGGTTAGGGTTAGTGTTAGTGTTAGGGTTATTGTTAGCCTTATGTTTAGGGTTAGGGTTAGGGTTGGGGTTAGTGTTAGGGTTAGGGTAAGGATTAGGTTTACGGTTAGGATTAGGGGTAGGGTTAGGGTTAGTGTTATGGTTATGGTTAGGGTTAGGGTTAGTGTTATGGTTAGGGTAAGGGTTAGGGTTAGGCTTAGGCTTAGGTTTAGGGTTAGGGTTAGGCTTAGGGTTACTGTTAGGGTTAGGGTTAGGGTTAGGGTTAGGGTTGGGGTTAGGGTTAGTGTAAGGGTTAGGGTTGAGGATTGGTTTAGTGTTAGGGTTAGGGTTAGGGTTAGGACTCGGGGTTAGGACTCAGGGTTAGGGTTAGGATAAGGGTTACTGTTAGGGTTAGGGTTAGGGTTAGTGTTAGGGTTAGAACTCAGGGTTAGTGTTAGTCTTTCGATTACTTTTAGTGTTAGTGTTAGGTTAGGGTAAGGGTTAGGGTTATGTTTAGGGTTAGGGTAAGGGTTAGGTTATAGGCTAAGGGTAAGGTTAGGATTAGGGATATGTTTAGGACTCAGGGTTAGTGTTAGTGTTAGTGTTAGGGTTAGGGTAAGGGTTAGGGTTAGGGTTAGGGTTAGAGTTAGGGTTAGTGTTAGGGTTAGGGTTAGGTTTATGGTTAGGGTTAGGATTAGGGTTAGGGCTATGGTTAGGGTTAGGGTTAGGGTTAGGGTGAGGGTCAGGGTTGGGGTTTGGGTTAGTGTTAGGATTAGAATTATGGTTAGTGTTATAGTTAGGGTTAGAGTTAGGGTTAGGGTTAGGGCTACGGTTGGGGTTGAGATTGGGGTTAGGGAACGGGTTAGGGTTAGGTGTAAGGGTTAGGGTTAAGGTTGGGATAGGGTTATAGTTAGGGTTTAGGATTTAATGATAATGTTCGGGTTAGGGTTTAGGGTTAGGGTTAGGGTTAGGGATAGGCTTAGAGGTAGGGTTAGGGGTTAGGGTTTAGCGTTAGGGTTAGGGCAAAGGTTGGGATTCAGGGTTATGGTCAAGTTTAGGTTTAGTGTTAGGGATAGTGCTAAGGATAGGTTTTGGGTTAGGGTTAGGGTTAGGGTTTGGGTTAGGGTTAGGTGTGAGGGTTAGGGTTAAGGTTGGGTTAGGGTTATGGTTAGGGTTTAGGATTTAGGGATAGTGTTCGGGTTTAGGGTTAGTGTTAGGGTTAGGGATAGGGTTAGAGTTAGGGTTAGGGGTTAGGGTTTAGCGTTATGGTTATGGTTAGGGTTAGGGTTAGGGTTAGTGTTAGGATTAGGGCAAAGGTTGAGATTCAGGGTTATGGTCAGGTTTAGGTCTAGTGTTAGGGTTAGGCTAGGGATAGGTTTTGGTTTAGGGTTAGGGTTTGGGTTATGGTTAGGTTTAGGTTTAGGACGCAGGTTTAGGGTTAGGCTTAGGGTAACTGTTGGGGTTAGGGTTAGAGTTAGGGTTGGGTTTGGGGTTAGGGTTAGTGTTAGGGTTAGGGTTAAGGGTAGGATTAGGGTTATGGTTAGAATATTGATGAGGGTTATTGTTAGGGTTAGGCTTAGGGTAAGGGTTATGATTAGGGTTAGGGTTAGGACTGAGGGTTTGGGTCATGGTTAGTGTTAGTGTTAGTGTTAGTGTTAGGGTTAGGGTAAGGGTTAGGGTTAGGACTCAGAATTAGGGTTAGGCTTATGGTTACTCTTAGGGTTAGGGTTAGGGTTATGGTTTTGTTTATGGTTAGGTTTAGGATTACGGTTAGTGTTAGGGTTAGGGTTTGTGTAAGGGTCAGGTTTAGGTTTAGGGTAAGGGTTAGGGTTAGGGGTAGGGTTAGGTTAAGGCTAAGGCTTAAGGTTATTCTTAGGGTTAGGGTTAGTGTTAGGGTTAGGTTTAGGGTTAGGGTAAGGGTTAGGGTTAGTGTTAGGGTTAGGGTTATTGTTAGCCTTATGTTTAGGGTTAGGGTTAGGGTTGGGCTTAGTGTTAGGGTGAGGGTAAGGATTAGGTTTACGCTTAAGATTAGGGTTAGGGTTAGGGTTAGTGTTATGGTTAGGGTTAGGGTAAGGGTTAGCGTTAGGGTTAGTGTTATGGTTAGGGTAAGAGTTAGGGTTAGGCTTAGGCTTATGTTTAAGGTTAGGGTTAGGCTTAGGGTTACTGTTAGGGTTAGGGTTAGGGTGAGGGTTAGAGTTGGGTTAGGGCTAGTGTAAGGGTTAGGGTTGAGGTTTGGTTTAATGTTAGTGTTAGGGTTAGGATTAGGACTCAGGGTTAGAGTTAGGATAAGGGTTACTGTTAGGGTTAGGGTTAGGGTAAGTGTAAGGGTTAGAACTCAGGGTTAGTGTTAGTCTTTCTATTACTTTTAGTGTTAGTGTTAGGTTAGGGTAAGGGTTAGGGTTATGTTTAGGGTTAGGGTAACGGTTAGGTTTTAGTCTAAGGGTAAGTTTAGGATTAGGGGTATGTTTAGGACTCAGGGTTAGTGTTAGTGTTAGTGTTAGGGTTAGGGTAAGGTTTAGGGTTAGGGTTAGGGTTAGGGCTAGGGTTAGGGTTAGGGTTGTTAGGGTTAGGGTTAGGGTTAGGGTTAGGGTTAGCGTTAGGGTTAGGGTTAGGGTTAGGGTTAGGGTTAGGGTTGGGGTTGAGGTTTGTGTTAGGGTTAGGGTTAGGGTTAGGGTTAGGCTTAGGCTTAGGGTTAGGGTTAGGGTTAGGGTTAGAATATTGGTGAGGGTTATTGTTAGGGTTAGGCTTAGGGTAAGGGTTAGGATTAGGGTTAGGCTTAGGACTGAGGGTTTGGGTCATGGTTAGTGTTAGTGTTAGTGTTAGGGTTAGGGTAAGGGTTAGGGTTAGGACTTACAATTAGGGTTAGGGTTAGGGTTACTCTTAGGGTTAGAGTTAGGGTTATGGTTTTGTTTATGGTTAGGTTTAGGATTACGGTTAGTGTTAGGGTTAGGGTTTGTGTAAGGGTCATGGTTAGGTTTAGGGTAAGGGTTAGGGTTAGGGGTAGGGTTAGGTTTAGGCTAAGTCTTAAGGTTACTCTTAGGGTTAGGGTTAGTGTTAGGGTTAGGTTTAGGGTTAGGGTAAGGGTTAGGGTTAGTGTTAGTGTTAGGGTTATTGTTAGAATTATGTTTAGGGTTAGGGTTAGGGTTAGGGTTACGGTTACGGTTAGGATTAGGGTTAGGGTTAGGGTTAGGGTTATGGTTAGAATATTGGTGAGGGTTATTGTTAGGGTTAGGCTTAGGGTAAGGGTTAGGATTAGGGTTAGGGTTAGGACTGAGGGTTTGGGTCATGGTTAGTGTTAGTGTTAGTGTTAGTGTTAGGTTTAGGGTAAGGGTTAAGGTTAGGACTCAGAATTAGGGTTAGGCTTATGGTTACTCTGAGGGTTAGGGTTAGGGTTATGGTTTTGTTTATGGTTAGGTTTAGGATTACGGTTAGTGTTAGGGTTAGGGTTTGTGTAAGGGTCAGGGTTAGGTTTAGGGTAAGTGTTAGGGTTAGGGGTAGGGTTAGGTTTAGGCTAAGGCTTAAGGTTATTCTTAGGGTTAGGGTTAGTGTTAGGGTTAGGTTTAGGGTTAGGGTAAGTGTTAGGGTTAGTTTTAGTGTTAGGGTTATTGTTAGCCTTATGTTTAGGGTTAGGGTTAGGGTTGGGGTTAGTGTTAGGGTTAGGGTAAGGATTAGGTTTACGGTTAAGATTAGGGTTAGAGTTAGGGTTAGTGTTATGGTTAGGGTAAGGGTCAGGTTTAGGGTTAGTGTTATGGTTAGGGTAAGGGTTAGGGTTAGGCTTAGGCTTAGGTTTAGGGTTAGGGTTAGGCTTAGGGTTACTATTAGGGTTAGGGTTAGGGTTAGGGTTAGGGTGGGGTAGGGTTAGTGTAAGGGTTAGGGTTGAGGTTTGGTTTAGTATTAGTGTTAGGGTTAGGGTTAGGACTCAGGGTTACGACTCAGGGTTAGGGTTATGATAAGGGTTACTGTTAGGGTTAGGGTTAGGGTTAGTGTTAGGGTTAGAACTCAGAGTTAGTGTTAGTCTTTCGATTAATTTTAGTGTTAGTGTTAGGTTAGGGTAAGGTTTAGGGTTATGTTTAGGGTTAGGGTAAGGGTTAGGTTTTAGTCTAAGGGTAAGGTTAGGATTAGGGGTATGTTTAGGACTCAGGGTTAGGGTTAGTGTTAGGGTTAGGGTTAGGTTAGGGTACGGTTTAGGGTTAGGGTTAGGGTTAGAATTAATGTTAGTGTTAGGGTTAGGGTTAGGTTTATGGTTAGGGTTAGGATTAGGGTTAGGGCTATGGTTAGGGTTAGGGTTAGGGTTAGTGTCAGGGTCAGGGTTGGGGTTAGGGTTAGTGTTAGGATTAGAATTATGGTTAGTGTTATAGTTAGGGTTAGAGTTAGGGTTAGGGTTAGGGTTAGGGCTACGGTTGGGGTTGAGGTTGGGGTTAGGGAACGGTTTAGGGTTAGGGTTAGGTGTAAGGGTTAGGGTTAAGGTTGGGTTAGGGTTATGGTTAGGGTTTAGGATTTAGGGATAGTGTTTAGGTTTAGGGTTTAGGGTTAGGGTTAGGTTTAGGGATAGGGTTAGAGTTAGGGTTAGGGGTTAGGGTTTAGCGTTAGGGTTAGGGTTAGGGTTAGAGTTAGGGTTAGGGTTAGGATTAGGGCAAAGGTTGGGATTCAGGGTTATGGTCAGGTTTAGGTTTAGTGTTAGGGTTAGGGCTAGGGATAGGTTTTGGGTTACGGTTAGGGTTAGGGTTTGGGTTATGGTTAGGGTTATGTTTAGGACTCAGGTTTAGGGTTAGGCTTAGGGTTACTGTTGGGGTTAGGGTTAGAGTTAGGGTTGGGTTTGGGGTTAGGGTTAGTGTTAGGGTTAGGGTTAAGGTTGGGTTAGGGTTATGGTTAGGGTTTAGGATTTAGGGATAGTGTTCAGGTTTAGGGTTTAGGGTTAGGGTTAGGGTTAGGGATAGGGTTAGAGTTAGGGTTAGGGGTTAGGGTTTAGCGTTAGGGTTAGGGTTAGGGTTAGATTTAGGGTTAGGGTTAGGATTAGGGCAAAGGTTGGGATTCAGGGTTATGGTCAGGTTTAGGTTTAGTGTTAGGGTTAGGGCTAGGGATAGGTTTTGGGTTACGGTTAGGGTTATGGTTTGGGTTATGGTTAGGGTTATGTTTAGGACTCAGGTTTAGGGTTAGGCTTAGGGTTACTGTTGGGGTTAGGGTTAGAGTTAGGGTTGGGTTTGGGGTTAGGGTTAGTTTTAGGGTTAGGGTTAAGGTTAGGGTTAGGGTTATGGTTAGAATATTGGTGAGGGTTATTGTTAGGTTTAGGCTTAGGGTAAGGGTTAGGGTTCGTTCTGTGGGTTTGGGTCATGGTTAGTGTTAGTGTTAGGGTTAGGGTTAGGGTTAGGGTTAGGGTTAGGACTCAGAATTAGGGTTAGGGTTAGGGTTGCTCTTAGGGTTAGGGTTATGGTTTTGTTTATGGTTAGGTTTAGGATTAGGGTTAGTGTTTGGGTTAGGGTTTGTGTAAGGGTCAGGGTTAGGTTTAGGGTTGGGGTTAGTGTTAGGGTTAGGGTGAGGATTAGGTTTACGGTTAGGATTAGGGGTAGGGTTAAGGTTAGTGGTATGGTTAGGGTAAGGGTTAGGGTTAGGGTTAGTGTTATGGTTAGGGTAAGGGTTAGGGTTAGGCTTAGGCTTAGGTTTAGCGTTAGGGTTAGGCTTAGGGTTACTGTTAGGGTTAGGGTTAGAGTTAGTGTAAGGGTTAGGGTTGAGGTTTGGTTTAGTGTTAGTTTTAGGGTTAGGGTTAGGACTCAGGGTTAGGTCTCAGGGTTACGGTTAGGATAAGGGTTACTGTTAGGGTTAGGGTTAAGGTTAGTGTTAGGGTTAGAACTCAGGGTTAGTGTTAGTCTTTTGATTACTTTTAGTGTTAGTGTTAGGTTAGGGTAAGGGTTAGGGTTATGTTTAGGGTTAGGGTAAGGTTTAGGTTTTAGGCTAAGGGTAAGGTTAGGATTAGGCGTATGTTTAGGACTCAGGGTTAGTGTTAGTGTTAGGGTTAGGGTTAGGGTAAGGGTTAGGGTTAGATTTAGGGTTAGAGTTAGTGTTAGTGTTAGGGTTAGGGTTAGGTTTATGGTTAGGGTTAGGATTAGGGTTAGGGCTATGGTTAGGGTTAGGGTCAGGGTCAGGGTTGGGGTTAGGGTTAGTGTTAGGATTAGAATTACGGTTAGTGTTATAGTTAGTGTTAGAGTTAGGGTTAGGGTTAGGGTTAGGGCTACGGTTGGGGTTGAGGTTGGGGTTAGGGAACGGGTTAGGTTTAGGGTTAGGTGTAAGGGTTAGGGTTAAGGTTGGGTTAGGGTTATAGTTAGGGTTTAGAATTTAGGGATAGTGTTCGGGTTTAGGGTTTAGGGTGAGGGTTAGGGTTAGGGATGGGGTTAGAGGTAGGGTTAGGGGTTAGGGTTTAGCGTTGTTAGGGTTAAGGTCAGGGTTAGGGTTAGGGTTAGGATTAGGGCAAAGGATGGGATTCAGGGTTATGGTCAGGTTTAGGTTTAGTGTTAGGGTTAGGGCTAGGGATAGGTTTTGGGTTAGGGTTAGAGTTAGGGTTTGGGTTATGGTTAGGGTTAGGTTTAGGACTCAGGTTTAGGTTTAGGCTTAGGGTAACTGTTGGGGTTAGGGTTAGAGTTAGGGTTGGGTTTGGGGTTAGGGTTAGTGTTAGGGGCAGGGTTAAGGTTAGGGTTAGGGTTATGGTTAGAATATTGGTGAGGGTTGTTGTTAGGGTTAGGCTTAGGGTAAGGGTTAGGATTAGGGTTAGGGTTAGGAAGGAGGGTTTGGGTCATGGTTAGTGTTAGTGTTAGTGTTAGTGTTAGGGTTAGGGAAAGGGCTAGGGTTAGGACTCAGAATTAGGGTTAGGCTTAGGGTTACTTTAGGGTTAGGGTTAGGGTTAGGGTTTTGTTTATGGTTAGGCTTAGGATTAGGGTTAGTGTTTGGGTTAGAGTTTGTGTAAGGGTCAGGGTTAGGTTTAGGGTAAGGGTTGGGTTAGGGGTAGGGTTAGGTTTAGGCTAAGGCTTAAGGTTATTCTTAGGGTTAGGGTTAGTGTTAGGGTTAGGTTTAGGGTTAGGGTAAGGGTTAGGGTTAGTGTTAGTGTTAGGGTTATTGTTAGCCTTATGTTTAGGGTTATTGTTAGGGTTTTGGTTAGTGTTAGGTTTAGGGTAAGGATTAGGTTTACGGTTAGGATTAGAGGTAGTGTTAGGGTTAGTGTTATGGTTAGGGTAAGGCTTGTGGTTAGGCTTAGGCTTAGGTTTAGGGTTAGGGTTAGGCTTAGGGTTATTGTTAGGGTTAGGGTTGGGGTAGGGTTAGTGTAAGGGTTAGGGTTGAGGTTTGGTTTAGTGTTAGTGTTAGGTTTAGGGTTAGGATTCAGGGTTAGTACTCAGGGTTACGGTTAAGATAACGGTTATTGTTAGGGTTAGGGTTAGTGTTAGGGTTAGAACTCAGGCTTAGTGTTAGTCTTTCGATTACTTTTAGTGTTAGTGTTAGGTTAGCGTAAGGGTTAGGGTTATGTTTAGGGTTAGGGTAAGGGTAAGGTTTTAGGCTAAGGGTAAGGTTAGGATTAGGGGTATGTTTAGGACTCAGGGTTAGGGTTAGTGTTAGTGTTAGAGTTAGGGTTAGGGTAAGAGTTAGGGTTAGGGTTAGAGTTAATGTTAGGGTTAGGGTCAGGGTCAGGTTTGGGGTTAGGGTTAGTGTTAGGATTAGAATTATGGTTAGTGTTATAGTTAGGGTTAGAGTTAGGGTTAGGGTTAGGGTTAGGGCTACGGTTGGGGTTGAGGTTGGGGTTAGGGTTGGGGTTAGGGTTAGTGTAAGGGTTAGGGTTGAGGTTTGGTTTAGTGTTAGTGTTAGGGTTACGGTTAGGACTCAGGGTTAGGACTCAGGGTTAGGGTTAGGATAAGGGTTACTGTTAGGGTTAGGGTTAGGGTTAGTGTTAGGTTTAGAACTCAGGGTTAGTGTTAGTCGTCGATTACTTTTAGTGTTAGTGTTAGGTTAGGGTAAGGGTTACGGTTATGTTTAGGGTTAGGGTAAGGGTAAGGTTTTAGGCTAAGGGTAAGGTTAGGATTAGGGGTATGTTTAGGACTCAGGGTTAGGGTTAGTGTTAGTGTTAGTGTTGGGGTTAAAGTAAGGGTTAGGGTTAGGGTTAGGGTTAGAGTTAGAGTTAGTGTTATTATTAGGGTTAGGGTTAGGTTTATGGTTAGGGCTAGGATTAGGGTTAGAGATAGGGTTAAGATTAGGGGTAGGATTAGGGTTAGGGCTATGGTTAGGGTTAGGGTTAGGGTTAGGGTCAGGGTCAGGGTTGGGGTTAGGGTTAGTGTTAGGATTAGAATTATGGTTAGGGTTAGAGTTAGGGTTAGAGTTAGGGTTAGGGTTAGGGCTACGGTTGAGGTTGGGGTTAGGGCACGGGTTAGGGTTAGGGTTAGGTGTAAGGGTTAGGGTTAAGGTTGGGTTAGGGTTATGGTTAGGGTTTAGGATTGAGGGATAGTGTTCGGGTTTAGGGTTTTGGGTTAGGGTTACGGTTAGGGATAGGGTTAGGGTTAGGGATAGGGGTTAGTGTTTTGTGTTAGGGTTACGGTAAGGATTATGGTTAGGGTTAGGTTTACTATGACGTTTCACCGTTCAGCAAAGACATGTGTAGAAGCACAGCGCTAGCAGAAATGACTGTTTCTCGACGTTTTCTAACTCAGGGAACAAGTTGCACACTTCTGAGATGCATTTGGGCAACTTTGTGAGAAATGAGTTTTTTGCCTAAAGAGACGTGCTTTAGAACGCACTAGTTTTGCCTATTTGCGCAGTAGTACAGATTCTGAGTATGTAACTGGGCTTGATGAAATGAGCATTTCTCTTGCTTCCCTGTGCGTAGGGAAGCTCAGTTTTAGTCACAGTAGCTCCCACAAGTGTCTCCTCAGTGTATTCCCATTTCCTTAGAAACAGTGTATTTGCTGGGAGAAAAGTGCATTACTGTGCGCTTTCACCGTTCAGCAAATACATGTGTAGAAGCACAGCGCTAGCAGAAACGACTGTTTCTCGACGTTTTCTAACCCAGGGACCAAGTTGCACACTTCTGAGATGCATTTGGGCAACTCTGTCAGAAATGAGTTTTTTGCCTAAAGAGACGTGCTTTAGAACGCACTAGTTTTGCCTATTTGCATAGGAGTACAGATTCTGAGTATGTAACTGGGCTTGATGAAATCAGCATTTCTCTTGCTTCCCTGTGCGTAGGGAAGCTCAGTTTTAGTCACAGTAGCTCCCACAAGTGTCTCCTCAGTGTGTTCCCATTTCTTTAGAAACAGTGTATTTGCTGGGAGAAAAGTACATTACTGTGCGCATTCATCGTTCAGCAAATACATGTGTAGAAGCACAGCGCTAGCAGACACGACCGTTTCTCGACATTTTCTAACTCTGGGAACAAGTTGCACACTTCTGAGATGCATTTGGGCAACGTTGTCAGAAATGAGTTTTTTGCCTAAAGAGACGTGCTTTAGAACGCAATAGTTTTCCTATTTGCGCAGTAGTACAGATTCTGAGTATGTAACTGGGCTTGATGAAATCAGCATTTCTCTTGCTTCACTGTGCGTTGGGAAGCACAGTTTTAGTCAGAGTAGCTCACACAAGTGGCCTCTCAGTGTGTTTCCATTTCCTTAGAAACAGTGTATTTGCTGGGAGAAAAGTGCATTACTATGCGCTTTCCCCGTTCAGCAAATACATGTGTAGAAGCACAGCGTAGCAGAAACGACCGTTTCTCGACGTTTTCTAACTCAGGGAACAAGTTGCACACTTCTAAGATGCATTTGGGCAACTTTGTCAGAAATGAGTTTTTTGCCTAAAGAGACGTGCTTTAGAACGCACTATTTTTGCCTATTTGCGCAGTAGTACAGATTCTGAGTATGTCACTGGGCTTGATGAAATCAGCATTTCTCTTGCTTCGCTGTGCGTAGGGAAGCTCAGTTTTAGTCACAGTAGCTCCCACAAGTGTCTCCTCAGTGTGTTCCCATTTCCTTAGAAACAGTGCATTTGCTGGGAGAATAGTGCATTACTGTGCGATTTCCCCGTTCAGCCAATACATGTGTAGAAGCACCTCGCTAGCAGAAACGACCGTTTCTCGACGTTTTGTAACTCAGGGAACAAGTTGCACACTTCTGAGATGCATTTGGGCAACTTTGTCAGAAATGAGTTTTTTGCCTAAAGAGACGTGCTTTAGAATGCACTAGTTTTGCCTGTCTGCGCAGTAGTACAGATTCTGAGTATGTCACTGGGCTTGATGAAATCAGCATTTCTCTTAGTTCCCTGTGCGTAGGGAAGCTCAGTTTTAGTCACAGTAGCTCCCACAAGTGTCTCCTCAGTGTGTTCCCATTTCCTTAGAAACAGTGTATTTGCTGGGAGAAAAGTGCATTACTGTGCGCTTTCACCGTTCAGCAAATACATGTGTAGAAGCACAGCGTTAGCAGATATGATCGTTTCTCGACGTTTTCTAACTCAGGGAACAAGTTGCACACTTCTGAGATGCATTTCGGCAACTTTGTCAGAAATGAGTTTTTTGCCTACAGAGACATGCCTATTTGCGCAGTAGTACAGATTCTGAGTATGTAACTGGGCTTGATGAAATCAGCATTTCTCTTGCTTCCCTGTGCATAGGGAAGCTCAGTTTTAGTCACAGTAGCTCCCACAAGTGTCTCCTCAGTGTGTTCCCAGTTCCTTAGAAACAGTCTATTTGCTGGGAGAAAAGTGCATTACTGTGCGCTTTCACCGTTCAGCAAATACATGTGTAGAAGCACAGCGCTAGCAGAAACGAACGTTTCTCGACGTTTTCTAACTCAGGGAACAAGTTGCACACTTCTGAGATGCATTTGGGCAACTTTGTCAGAAATGAGTTTTTTGCCTACAGATTCATGCCTATTTGCGCAGTAGTACAGATTCTGAGTATGTAACTGGGCTTGATGAAATCAGCATTTCTCTTGCTTCCCTGTGCGTAGGGAAGCTCAGTTTTAGTCACAGTAGCTCCCACAAGTGTCTCCTCAGTGTGTTCCCATTTCCTTAGAAACTGTATTTGCTGGGAGAAAAGTGCATTACTGTGCGCTTTCACCGTTCAGCAAATACATGTGTAGAAGCACAGCGCTAGCAGAAACGACCGTTTCTCGACGTTTTCTAACTCAGGGAACAAGTTGCACACTTCTGAGATGCATTTGGGCAACTTTGTCGGAAATGAGTTTTTTGCCTACAGATTCATGCCTATTTGCGCAGTAGTACAGATTCTGAGTATGTAACTGGGCTTGATGAAATCAGCATTTCTCTTGCTTCCCTGTGCATAGGGAAGCTCAGTTTTAGTCACAGTAGCTCCCACAAGTGTCTCCTCAGTGTGTTCCCATTTCCTTAGAAACAGTGTATTTGCTGGGAGAAAAGTGCATTACTGTGCGCTTTCACCGTTCAGCAAATACATGTGTAGAAGCACAACGTTAGCAGATATAACCGTTTCTCGACGTTTTCTAACTCAGGGAACAAGTTGCACACTTCTGAGATGCATTTGGGCAACTTTGTCAGAAATGAGTTTTTTGCCTACAGAGACATGCCTATTTGCGCAGTAGTACAGATTCTGAGTATGTAACTGGGCTTGATGAAATCAGCATTTCTCTTGCTTCCCTGTGCGTAGGGAAGATCAGTTTTAGTCACAGTAGCTCCCACAAGTGTCTCCTCAGTGTGTTCCCATTTCCTTAGAAACAGTGTATTTGCTGGGAGAAAAGTGCATTACTGTGCGCTTTCACCGTTCAGCAAATACATGTGTAGAAGCACAGCGTTAGCAGATATGACCGTTTCTCGACGTTTTCTAACTCAGCGAACAAGTTGCACACTTCTGAGATGCCTTTGGGCAACTTTGTCAGAAATGAGTTTTTTGCCTACAGAGACATGCCTATTTGCGCAGTAGTACAGATTCTGAGTATGTAACTGGGCTTGATGAAATCAGCATTTCTCTTGCTTCCCTGTGCGTAGGGAAGCTCAGTTTTAGTCACAGTAGCTCCCACAAGTGTCTCCTCAGTGTGTTCCCATTTCCTTAGAAACAGTGTATTTGCTGGGAGAAAAGTGCATTACTGTGCGCTTTCACCGTTAGGAAATACATGTGTAGAAGCACAGCGCTAGCAGAAACGACCGTTTCTCGACGTTTTCTAACTCAGGGAACAAGTTGCACACTTCTGAGATGCATTTGGGCAACTTTGTCAGAAATGAGTTTTTTGCCTAAAGAGACATGCCTATTTGCGCAGTAGTACAGATTCTGAGTATGTAACTGGGCTGGATGAAATCAGCATTTCTCTTGCTTCCCTGTGCGTAGGGAAGCTCAGTTTTAGTCACAGTAGCTCCCACAAGTGTCTCCTCAGTGTGTTCCCATTTCCTTAGAAACAGTGTATTTGCTGGGAGAAAAGTGCATTACTGTGCGCTTTCACCGTTCAGCAAATACATGTGTAGAAGCACAGCGCTAGCAGAAACGAACGTTTCTCGACTTTTTCTAACTCAGGGAACAAGTTGCACACTTCTGAGATGCATTTGGGCAACTTTGTCAGAAATGAGTTTTTTGCCTAAAGAGACATGCCTATTTGCGCAGTAGTACAGATTCTGAGTTTGTAACTGGGCTTGATGAAATCAGCATTTCTCTTGCTTCCCTGTTCGTAGGGAAGCTCAGTTTTAGTCACAGTAGCTCCCACAAGTGTCTCCTCAGTGTGTTCCCATTTCCTTAGAAACAGTGTATTTGCTGGGAGAAAAGTGCATTACTGTGCGCTTTCACCGTTCAGCAAGTACATGTGTAGAAGCACAGCGCTAGCAGAAACGACCGTTTCTCGACGTTTTCTAACTCAGGGAACAATTTGCACACTTCTGAGATGCATTTGGGCAACTTTGTCAGAAATGAGTTTTTTGCCTAAAGAAACATGCCTATTTGCGCAGTAGTACAGATTCTGTGTATGTAACTGGGCCTGATGAAATCAGCATTTCTCTTGCTTCCCTGTGCGTTGGGAAGCTCAGTTTTAGTCACAGTAGCTCCCACAAGTGTCTCCTCAGTGTGTTCCCATTTCCTTAGAAGCAGTGTATTTCCTGGGAGAAAAGTGCATTACTGTGCGCTTTCCCCATTCAGTAAATACATCTGTAGAAGCACAGCGCTAGCAGAAACGACCGTTTCTCGACGTTTTCTAACTCAGGGAACAAGTTGCACACTTCTGAGATGCATTTGGGCAACTTTGTCAGAAATGAGTTTTTTGCCTAAAGAGACATGCCTATTTGCCCAGTAGTACAGATTCTGAGTATGTAATTGGGCTTGATGAAATCAGCATTTCTCTTGCTTCCCTGTGCGTAGGGAAGCTCAGTTTTAGTCACAGTAGCTCCCACAAGTGTCTCCTCAGTGTGTTCCATTTTCCATAGAAACAGTGTATTTGCTGGGAGAAAAGTGCATTACTGTGCGCTTTCACCGTTCAGCAAATACATGTGTAGAAGCACAGCGCTAGCAGAAACGACCGTTTCTCGACGTTTTCTAACTCAGGGAACAAGTTGCACACTTCTGAGATGCATTTGGGCAACTTTGTCAGAAATGAGTTTTTTGCCTTCAGAGACATGCCTATTTGCGCAGTAGTACAGATTCTGAGTATGTAACTGGGCTTGATGAAATCAGCATTTCTCTTGCTTCCCTGTGCGTCGGGAATCTTAGTTTTAGTCACTGTAGCTCCCACAAGTGTCTCCTCAGTGTGTTCCCATTTCCTTAGAAACAGTGTATTTGCTGGGAGAAAAGTGCACATTACTGTGCGCTTTCACCGTTCAGCAAATACATGTGTAGAAGCACAGCGCTAGCAGAAATGAACATTTCTCGACGTTTTCTATCTCAGGGAACAAGTTGCACACTTCTGAGATGCATTTGGGCAACTTTGTCAGAAATGAGTTTTTTGCCTAAAGAGACATGCCTATTTGCGCAGTAGTACAGATTCTGAGTTTGTAACTGGGCTTGATGAAATCAGCATTTCTCTTGCTTCCCTGTTCGTAGGGAAGCTCAGTTTTAGTCACAGTAGCTCCCACAAGTGTCTCCTCAGTGTGTTCCCATTTCCTTAGAAACAGTGTATTTGCTGGGAGAAAAGTGCATTACTGTGCGCTTTCACCGTTCAGCAAGTACATGTGTAGAAGCACAGCGCTAGCAGAAACGACCGTTCCTCGACGTTTTCTAACTCAGGGAACAATTTGCACACTTTTGAGATGCATTTGGGCAACTTTGTCAGAAATGAGTTTTTTGCCTAAAGAAACATGCCTATTTGCGCAGTAGTACAGATTCTGTGTATGTAACTGGGCCTGATGAAATCAGCATTTCTCTTGCTTCCCTGTGCGTTGGGAAGCTCAGTTTTAGTCACAGTAGCTCCCACAAGTGTCTCCTCAGTGTGTTCCCATTTCCTTAGAAACAGTGTATTTGGTGGGAGAAAAGTGCACATTACTGTGCGCTTTCACCGTTCAGCAAATACATGTGTAGAAGCTCAGCGCTAGCAGAAACAAACGTTTCTCGACGTTTTCTAACTCAGGGAACAAGTTGCACACTTCTGAGATGCATTTGGGCAACTTTGTCAGAAATGAGTTTTTTGCCTAAAGAGACATGCCTATTTGCGCAGTAGTACAGATTCTGAGTATGTAAATGGGCTTGATGAAATCAGCATTTCTCTTGCTTCCCTGTGCGTAGGGAAGCTCAGTTTTAGTCACAGTAGCTCCCACAAGTGTCTCCTCAGTGTGTTCCCATTTCCTTAGAAACAGTGTATTTGCTGGGAGAAAAGTGCATTACTGTGCGCTTTCACCGTTCAGAAAATACATGTGTAGAAGCACAGCGCTAGCAGAAACGACCGTTTCCCGACGTTTTCTAACTCAGGGAACAAGTTGCACACTTATGATGTGCATTTGGGCAACTTTGTCAGAAATGAGTTTTTTGCCTACAGAGACATGCCTATATGCGCAGTAGTACAGATTCTGAGTATGTAACTGGGCTTGATGAAATCAGCATTTCTCTTGCTTCCCTGTGCGTAGGGAAGCTCAATTTTAGTCACAGTAGCTCCCACAAGTGTCTCCTCAGTGTGTTCCCATTTCCTTAGAAGCAGTGTATTTCCTGGGAGAAAAGTGCATTACTGTGCGCTTTCCCCATTCAGTAAATACATCTGTAGAAGCACAGCGCTAGCAGAAACGACCGTTTCTCGACGTTTTCTAACTCAGGGAACAAGTTGCACACTTCTGAGATGCATTTGGGCAACTTTGTCAGAAATGAGTTTTTTGCCTAAAGAGACATGCCTATTTGCCCAGTAGTACAGATTCTGAGTATGTAATTGGGCTTGATGAAATCAGCATTTCTCTTGCTTCCCTGTGCGTAGGGAAGCTCAGTTTTAGTCACAGTAGCTCCCACAAGTGTCTCCTCAGTGTGTTCCAATTTCCATAGAAACAGTGTATTTGCTGGGAGAAAAGTGCATTACTGTGCGCTTTCACCGTTCAGCAAATACATGTGTAGAAGCACAGCGCTAGCAGAAACGACCGTTTCTCGACGTTTTCTAACTCAGGGAACAAGTTGCACACTTCTGAGATGCATTTGGGCAACTTTGTCAGAAATGAGTTTTTTGCCTACAGAGACATGCCTATTTGCGCAGTAGTACAGATTCTGAGTATGTAACTGGGCTTGATGAAATCAGCATTTCTCTTGCTTCCCTGTGCGTCGGGAATCTTAGTTTTAGTCACTGTAGCTCCCACAAGTGTCTCCTCAGTGTGTTCCCATTTCCTTAGAAACAGTGTATTTGCTGGGAGAAAAGTGCACATTACTGTGCGCTTTCACCGTTCAGCAAATACATGTGTAGAAGCACAGCCCTAGCAGAAATGAACATTTCTCGACGTTTTCTATCTCAGGGAACAAGTTGCACACTTCTGAGATGCATTTGGGCAACTTTGTCAGAAATGAGTTTTTTGCCTACAGAGACATGCCTATTTGCCCAGTAGTACAGATTCTGAGCATGTAACTGGGCTTGATGAAATCAGCATTTCTCTTGCTTCCCTGTGCGTAGGGAAGCTCAGTTTTAGTCACTATAGCTCCCAAAAGTGTCTCCTCAGTGTGTTCCCATTTCCTTAGAAACAGTGTATTTGCTGGGAGAAAAGTGCATTACTGTCCGCTTTCACCGTTCAGCAAATACATGTGTAGAAGCACAGCGCTAGCAGAAATGACCGTTTCTCGACGTTTTCTAACTCAGGGAACAAGTTGCACACTTCTGAGATGCATTTGGGCAACTTTGTAAGAAATGAGTTTCTTGACTACAGAGACATGCCTATTTTCGCAGTAGTACAGATTCTGAGTATGTAACTGGGCTTGATGAAATCAGCATTTCTCTTGCTTCCCTGTGCGTAGGGAAGCTCAGTTTTAGTCACAGTAGCTCCCACAAGTGTCTCCTCAGTGTGTTCCCATTTCCTTAGAAACAGTGTATTTGCTGGGAGAAAAGTGCATTACTGTCCGCTTTCACCGTTCAGCAAATACATGTGTAGAAGCACAGCGCTAGCAGAAATGACCGTTTCTCGACGTTTTCTAACTCAGGGAACAAGTTGCACACTTCTGAGATGCATTTGGGCAACTTTGTCAGAAATGAGTTTTTTGCCTACAGAGACATGCCTATTTTCGCAGTAGTACAGATTCTGAGTATGTAACTGGGCTTGATGAAATCAGCATTTCTCTTGCTTCCCTGTGCGTAGGGAAGCTCAGTTTTAGTCACTGTAGCTCCCACAAGTGTCTCCTCAGTGTGTTCCCATTTCCTTAGAAACAGTGTATTTGCTGGGAGAAAAGTGCATTACTGTGCGCTTTCACCGTTCAGCAAATACATGTGTAGAAGCACAGCGCTAGCAGAAACGACCGTTTCTCGACGTTTTCTAACTCAGGGAACAAGTTGCACACTTCTGAGATGCATTTGGGCAACTTTGTCAGAAATGAGTTTTTTGCCTAAAGAGACATGCCTATTTGCGCAGTAGTACAGATTCTGAGTATGTAACTGGGCTGGATGAAATCAGCATTTCTCTTGCTTCCCTGTGCGTAGGGAAGCTCAGTTTTAGTCACAGTAGCTCCCACAAGTGTCTCCTCAGTGTGTTCCCATTTCCTTAGAAACAGTGTATTTGCTGGGAGAAAAGTGCATTACTGTCCGCTTTCACCGTTCAGCAAATACATGTGTAGAAGCACAGCGCTAGCAGAAATGACCGTTTCTCGACGTTTTCTAACTCAGGGAACAAGTTGCACACTTCTGAGATGCATTTGGGCAACTTTGTCAGAAATGAGTTTTTTGCCTACAGAGACATGCCTATTTTCGCAGTAGTACAGATTCTGAGTATGTAACTGGGCTTGATGAAATCAGCATTTCTCTTGCTTCCCTGTGCGTAGGGAAGCTCAGTTTTAGTCACTGTAGCTCCCACAAGTGTCTCCTCAGTGTGTTCCCATTTCCTTAGAAACAGTGTATTTGCTGGGAGAAAAGTGCATTACTGTGCGCTTTCACCGTTCAGCAAATACATGTGTAGAAGCACAGCGCTAGCAGAAACGACGGTTTCTCGACGTTTTCTAACTCAGGGAACAAGTTGCACACTTCTGAGATGCATTTGGGCAACTTTGTCAGAAATGAGTTTTTTGCCTAAAGAGACATGCCTATTTGCGCAGTAGTACAGATTCTGAGTATGTAACTGGGCTGGATGAAATCAGCATTTCTCTTGCTTCCCTGTGCGTAGGGAAGCTCAGTTTTAGTCACAGTAGCTCCCACAAGTGTCTCCTCAGTGTGTTCCCATTTCCTTAGAAACAGTGTATTTGCTGGGAGAAAAGTGCATTACTGTCCGCTTTCACCGTTCAGCAAATACATGTGTAGAAGCACAGCGCTAGCAGAAATGACCGTTTCTCGACGTTTTCTAACTCAGGGAACAAGTTGCACACTTCTGAGATGCATTTGGGCAACTTTGTCAGAAATGAGTTTTTTGCCTACAGAGACATGCCTATTTTCGCAGTAGTACAGATTCTGAGTATGTAACTGGGCTTGATGAAATCAGCATTTCTCTTGCTTCCCTGTGCGTAGGGAAGCTCAGTTTTAGTCACTGTAGCTCCCACAAGTGTCTCCTCAGTGTGTTCCCATTTCCTTAGAAACAGTGTATTTGCTGGGAGAAAAGTGCATTACTGTGCGCTTTCACCGTTCAGCAAATACATGTGTAGAAGCACAGCGCTAGCAGAAACGACCGTTTCTCGACGTTTTCTAACTCAGGGAACAAGTTGCACACTTCGGAGATGCATTTGGGCAACTTTGTCAGAAATGAGTTTTTTGCCTAAAGAGACATGCCTATTTGCGCAGTAGTACAGATTCTGAGTATGTAACTGGGCTGGATGAAATCAGCATTTCTCTTGCTTCCCTGTGCGTAGGGAAGCTCAGTTTTAGTCACAGTAGCTCCCACAAGTGTCTCCTCAGTGTGTTCCAATTTCCATAGAAACAGTGTATTTGCTGGGAGAAAAGTGCATTACTGTGCGCTTTCACCGTTCAGCAAATACATGTGTAGAAGCACAGCGCTAGCAGAAACGACCGTTTCTCGACGTTTTCTAACTCAGGGAACAAGTTGCACACTTCTGAGATGCATTTGGGCAACTTTGTCAGAAATGAGTTTTTTGGCTAAAGAGACATGCCTATTTGCGCAGTAGTACAGATTCTGAGTATGTAACTGGGCTTGATGAAATCAGCATTTCTCTTGCTTCCCTGTGCGTCGGGAATCTTAGTTTTAGTCACTGTAGCTCCCACAAGTGTCTCCTCAGTGTGTTCCCATTTCCTTAGAAACAGTGTATTTGCTGGGAGAAAAGTGCACATTACTGTGCGCTTTCACCGTTCAGCAAATACATGTGTAGAAGCACAGCGCTAGCAGAAATGAACATTTCTCGAAGTTTTCTATCTCAGGGAACAAGTTGCACACTTCTGAGATGCATTTCGGCAACTTTGTCAGAAATGAGTTTTTTGCCTACAGAGACATGCCTATTTGCCCAGTAGTACAGATTCTGAGCATGTAACTGGGCTTGATGAAATCAGCATTTCTCTTGCTTCCCTGTGCGTAGGGAAGCTCAGTTTTAGTCACAGTAGCTCCCACAAGTGTCTCCTCAGTGTGTTCCCATTTCCTTAGAAACAGTGTATTTGCTGGGAGAAAAGTGCATTACTGTCCGCTTTCACCGTTCAGCAAATACATGTGTAGAAGCACAGCGCTAGCAGAAATGACCGTTTCTCGACGTTTTCTAACTCAGGGAACAAGTTGCACACTTCTGAGATGCATTTGGGCAACTTTGTCAGAAATGAGTTTTTTGCCTACAGAGACATGCCTATTTTCGCAGTAGTACAGATTCTGAGTATGTAACTGGGCTTGATGAAATCAGCATTTCTCTTGCTTCCCTGTGCGTAGGGAAGCTCAGTTTTAGTCACAGTAGCTCCCACAAGTGTCTCCTCAGTGTGTTCCCATTTCCTTAGAAACAGTGTATTTGCTGGGAGAAAAGTGCATTACTGTGCTCTTTCACCGTTCAGCAAATACATGTGTAGAAGCACAGCGCTAGCAGAAACGACCGTTTCTCGACGTTTTCTAACTCAGGGAACAAGTTGCACACTTCTGAGATGCATTTGGGCAACTTTGTCAGAAATGAGTTTTTTGCCTAAAGAGACATGCCTATTTGCGCAGTAGTACAGATTCTGAGTATGTAACTGGGCTGGATGAAATCAGCATTTCTCTTGCTTCCCTGTGCGTAGGGAAGCTCAGTTTTAGTCACAGTAGCTCCCACAAGTGTCTCCTCAGTGTGTTCCCATTTCCTTAGAAACAGTGTATTTGCTGGGAGAAAAGTGCATTACTGTGCGCTTTCACCGTTCAGCAAATACATGTGTAGAAGCACAGCGCTAGCAGAAACGACCGTTTCTCGACGTTTTCTAACTCAGGGAACAAGTTGCACACTTCTGAGATGCATTTGGGCAACTTTGTCAGAAATGAGTTTTTTGCCTAAAGAGACATGCCTATTTGCGCAGTAGTACAGATTCTGAGTTTGTAACTGGGCTTGATGAAATCAGCATTTCTCTTGCTTCCCTGTTCGTAGGGAAGCTCAGTTTTAGTCACAGTAGCTCCAACAAGTGTCTCCTCAGTGTGTTCCCATTTCCTTAGATACAGTGTATTTCCTGGGAGAAAAGTGCATTACTGTGCGCTTTCACCGTTCAGCAAGTACATGTGTAGAAGCACAGCGCTAGCAGAAACGAACGTTTCTCGACGTTTTCTAACTCAGGGAACAAGTTGCACACTTCTGAGATGCATTTCGGCACCTTTGTCAGAAATGAGTTTTTTGCCTACAGAGACATGCCTATTTGCGCAGTAGTACAGATTCTGAGTATGTAACTGGGCTTGATGAAATCAGCATTTCTCTTGCTTCCCTGTGCGTAGGGAAGCTCAGTTTTAGTCACAGTAGCTCCCACAAGTGTCTCCTCAGTGTGTTCCCATTTCCTTAGAAACAGTGTATTTGCTGGGAGAAAAGTGCATTACTGTGCGCTTTCACCGTTCAGCAAGTACATGTGTAGAAGCACAGTGCTAGCAGAAAAGACCGTGTCTCGACGGTTTCTAACTCAGAGAACAAGTTGCACACCTCTGAGATGCAATTGGGCAACGTTATCAGAAATGAGTTTTTTGCCTAAAGAGACATGCCTATTTGCGCAGTAGTACAGATTCTGAGTTTGTAACTGGGCTTGATGAAATCAGCATTTCTCTTGCTTCCCTGTGCGTAGGGAAGCTCAGTTTTAGTCACAGTAGCTCCCACACGTGTCTCCTCAGTGTGTTCCCATTTCCTTAGAAACAGTGTATTTGCTGGGAGAAAAGTGTATTACTGTGCGCTTTCACCGTTCAGCAAACACATGTGTAGAAGCACAGCGCTAGCAGAAAAGACCGTTTCTCGACGTTTTCTAACTCAGGGAACAAGTTGCACACTTCTGAGATGCATTTGGGCAACTTTGTCAGAAATGAGTTTTTTGCCTACAGAGACATGCCTATTTCCGCAGTAGTACAGATTCTGAGTATGTAATTGGGCTTGATGAAATCAGCATTTCTCTTGCTTCCCTGTGCGTAGGGAAGCTCAGTTTTATTCACAGTAGCTCCCACAAGTGTCTCCTCAGTGTGGACCCATTTCCTTAGAAACAGTGTATTTGCTGGGAGAAAAGTGCATTACTGTGCGCTTTCACCGTTCAGCAAATACATGTGTAGAAGCACAGCGCTAGCAGAAATGAACGTTTCTCGACGTTTTCTAACTCAGGGAACAAGTTGCACACTTCTGAGATGCATTTGGGCAACTTTGTCAGAAATGAGTTTTTTTGCCTACAGAGACATGCCTATTTGCGCAGTAGTACAGATTCTGAGTATGTAACTGGGCTTGATGAAATCAGCATTTCTCTTGCTTCCCTGTGCGTAGGGAAGCTCAGTTTTAGTCACAGTAGCTCCCACAAGTGTCTCCTCAGTGTGTTCCCATTTCCTTAGAAACAGTGTATTTGCTGGGAGAAAAGTGCATTACTGTGCGCTTTCACCATTCAGCAAATAAATGTGTAGAAGCACAGCGCTAGCAGAGAAGACCGTTTCTCGACGTTTTCTAACTCAGGGAACAAGTTGCACACTTCTGAGATGCATTTGGGCAACTTTGTCAGAAATGAGTTTTTTGCCTAAAGAGACATGCCTATTTCCGCAGTAGTACAGATTCTGAGTATGTAACTGGGCTTGATGAAATCAGCATTTCTCTTGCTTCCCTGTGCGTAGGGAAGCTCAGTTTTAGTCACAGTAGCTCGCACAAGTGTCTCCTCAGTGTGTTCCCATTTCCTTAGAAACACTGTATTTGCTGGGAGAAAAGTGCATTACTGTGCGCTTTCACCGTTCAGCAAATACATGTGTAGAAGCACAGCGCTAGCAGTAACGACCGTTTCTCGACGTTTTCTAACTCAGGGAACAAGTTGCACACTTCTCAGATGCATTTGGGCAACTTTGTCAGAAATGAGTTTTTTGCCTAAAGAGACATGCCTATTTGCGCAGTAGTACAGATTCTGAGTATGTAACTGGGCTTGATGAAATCAGCATTTCTCTTGCTTCCCTGTGCGTAGGGAAGCTCAGTTTTAGTCACAGTAGCTCCCACAAGTGTCTCCTCAGTGTGTTCCCATTTCCTTAGAAACAGTGTATTTGCTGGGAGAAAAGTGCATTACTGTGCGCTTTCACCGTTCAGCAAATACATGTGTAGAAGCACAGCGCTAGCAGAAACGAACGTTTCTCGACGTTTTCTAACTCAGGGAACAAGTTGCACACTTCTGAGATGCATTTGGGCAACTTTGTCAGAAATGAGTTTTTTGCCTACAGAGACATGCCTATTTGCGCAGTAGTACAGATTCTGAGTATGAAACTGGGCTTGATGAAATCAGCATTTCTCTTGCTTCCCTGTGCGTAGGGAAGCTCAGTTTTAGTCACAGTAGCTCCCACAAGTGTCTCCTCAGTGTGTTCTCATTTCCTTAGAAACAGTGTATTTGCTGGGAGAAAAGTGCATTACTGTGCGCTTTCACCGTTCAGCAAATACATGTGTAGAAGCAAGCGGTAGCAGAAACGAACGTTTCTCGACGTTTTCTAACTCCGTGAACAAGTTGCACACTTCTGAGATGCATTTGGGCAACTTTGTAAAAAATGAGTTTTTTGCCTACAGAGACATGCCTATTTGCGCAGTAGTACAGATTCTGAGTATGTAACTGGGCTTGATGAAATCAGCATTTCTCTTGCTTCCCTGTGCGTAGGGAAGCTCAGTTTTAGTCACAGTAGCTCCCACAAGTGTCTCCTACGTGTGTTCCCATTTCCTTACAAACAGTGTATTTGCTGTGAGAAAAGTGCATTACTGTGCGCTTTCACCGTTCAGCAAATACATGGGTAGAAGCACAGCGCTAGCAGAAACGACCGTTTCTCGACGTTTTCTAACTCAGGGAACAAGTTGCACACTTCTGAGATGCATTTGGGCAACTTTGTCAGAAATGAGTTTTTTGCCTAAAGAGACATGCCTATTTGCGCAGTAGTACAGATTCTGAGTATGTAACTGGGCTTGATGAAATCAGCATTTCTCTTGCTTCCCTGTGCGTAGAGAAGCTCAGTTTTAGTCACAGTAGCTCCCACAAGTGTCTCCTCAGTGTGTTCCCATTTCCTTAGATACAGTGTATTTCCTGGGAGAAAAGTGCATTACTGTGCGCTTTCACCGTTCAGCAAATACATGTGTAGAAGCACAGCGCTAGCAGAAACGAACTTTTCTCGACGTTTTCTAACTCAGGGAACAAGTTGCACACTTCTGAGATGCATTTGGGCAACTTTGTCAGAAATGAGTTTTTTGCCTAAAGAGACATGCCTATTTGCGCAGTAGTACAGATTCTGAGTATGAAACTGGGCTTGATGAAATCAGCATTTCTCTTGCTTCCCTGTGCGTAGGGAAGCTTAGTTTTAGTAACAGTAGCTCCCACAAGTGTCTCCTCAGTGTGTTCCCATTTCCTTAGAAACAGTGTATTTGCTGGGAGAAAAGTGCATTACTGTGCGCTTTCACCGTTCAGCAAATACATGTGTAGAAGCACAGCGCTAGCAGAAACGAACGTTTCTCGACGTTTTCTAACTCAGGGAACAAGTTGCACACTTCTGAGATGCATTTGGGCAACTTTGTCAGAAATGAGTTTGTTGCCTAAAGAGACATGCCTATTTGCGCAGTAGTACAGATTCTGAGTATGTAACTGGGCTTGATGAAATCAGCATTTCTCTTGCTTCCCTGTGCGTAGGGAAGCTCAGTTTTAGTCACAGTAGCTCCCACAAGTGTCTCCTCAGTGTGTTCCCACTTCCTTAGAAACAGTGTATTTGCTGGGAGAAAATTGCATTACTGTACGCTTTCACCGTTCAGCAAATACATGTGTAGAAGCACAGCGCTGGCAGAAACGAAGGTTTCTCGACGTTTTCTAACTCCATGAACAAGTTGCACACTTCTGAGATGCATTTGGGCAACTTTGTCAGAAATGAGTTTTTTGCCTAAAGAGACATGCCTATTTGCGCAGTAGTACAGATTCTGAGTATGTAACTGGGCTTGATGAAATCAGCATTTCTCTTGCTTCCCTGTGCGTAGGGAAGCTCAGTTTTAGTCACAGTAGCTCCCACAAGTGTCTCCTCAGTGTGTTCCCATTTCCTTAGAAACAGTGTGTTTCCTGGGAGAAAAGTGCATTACTGTGCGCTTTCACCGTTCAGCAAATACATGTGTAGTAGCACAGCGCTAGCAGAAACGAACGTTTCTCGACTTTTTCTAACTCAGGATACAAGTTGCACACTTCTGAGATGCATTTGGGCAACTTTGTCAGAAATGAGTTTTTTGCCTACAGAAACATGCCTATTTGCGCAGTAGTACAGATTCTGAGTATGTAACTGGGCTTGATGAAATCAGCATATCTCTTGCTTCCCTGTGCGTAGGGAAGCTCAGTTTTAGTCACAGTAGCTCCCACAAGTGTCCTGTTCCCATTTCCTTACAAACAGTGTATTTGCTGGGAGAAAAGTGCATTACTGTGCGCTTTCACCGTTCAGCAAATACATGTGTAGAAGCACAGCGCTAGCAGAAACGAACGTTTCTCGACGTTTTCTAACTCAGGGAACAAGTTGCACACTTCTGAGATGCATTTGGGCAACTTTGTCAGAAATGAGTTTCTTGCCTAAAGAGACATGCCTATTTGCGCAGTAGTACAGATTCTGAGTATGTAACTGGGCTTGATGAAATCAGCATTTCTCTTGCTTCCCTGTGCGTAGGGAAGCTCAGTTTTAGTCACAGTAGCTCCCACAAGTGTCTCCTCAGTGTGTTCCCATTTCCTTAGAAACAGTGTATTTGCTGGGAGAAAAGTGCATTACTGTGTGCTTTCACCGTTCAGCAAATACATGTGTAGAAGCACAGCGCTAGCAGAAACGAACGTTTCTCGACGTTTTCTAACTCAGGGAACAAGTTGCACACTTCTGAGATGCATTTGGGCAACTTTGTCAGAAATGAGTTTTTTGCCTAAAGAGACATGCCTATTTGCGCAGTAGTACAGATTCTGAGTATGTAACTGGGCTTGATGAAATGAGAATTTCTCTTGCTTCCCTGTGCGTAGGGAAGCTCAGTTTTAGTCACAGTAGCTCCCACAAGTGTCTCCTCAGTGTGTTCCCATTTCCTGAGAAGAAGTGTATTTGCTGGGAGAAAAGTGCATTACTGTGCGCTTTCACCGTTCAGCAAATACAACTGTAGAAGCACAGGGCTAGCAGAAACGAACGTTTCTCGACGTTTTCTAACTCAGGGAACAAGTTGCACACTTCTGAGATGCATTGGGCAATTTGTCAGAAATGAGTTTTTTGCCTACAGAGACATGCCTATTTGCGCAGTAGTACAGATTCTGAGTATGTAACTGGGCTTGATGAAATCAGCATTTCTCTTGCTTCCCTGTGCATAGGGAGGCTCAGTTTTAGTCACAGTAGCTCCCACAAGTGTCTCCTCAGTGTGTTCCCATTTCCTTAGAAACAGTGTATTTGCTGGGAGAAAAGTGCATTACTGTGCGCTTTCACCGTTCAGCAAATACATGTGTAGAAGCACAGCGCTAGCAGAAACGACCGTTTCTCGACGTTTTCTAACTCAGGGAACAAGTTGCACACTTCTGAGATGCATTTGGGCAACTTTGTCAGAAATGAGTTTTTTGCCTACAGAGACATGCCTATTTGCGCAGTAGTACAGATTCTGAGTATGAAACTGGGCTTGATGAAATCAGCATTTCTCTTGCTTCCCTGTGCGTAGGGAAGCTCAGTTTTAGTCACAGTAGCTCCCACAAGTGTCTCCTCAGTGTGTTCCCATTTCCTGAATAGAAGTGTATTTACTGGGAGAAAAGTGCATTTCTGTGCGCTTTCACCGTTCAGCAAATACATGTGTAGAAGTACAGCGCTGGCAGAAACGAACGTTTCTCGACGTTTTCTAACTCCATGACCAAGTGGCACACTTCTGAGATGCGTTTGGGCAACTTTGTAAGAAATGAGTTTTTTGCCTTCAGAGACATGCCTATTTGCGCAATAGTACAGATTCTGAGTATGTAACTGGGCTTGATGAAATCAGCATTTCTCTTGCTTCCCTGTGCGTAGGGAAGCTCAGTTTTAGTCACAGTAGCTCCCACAAGTGTCTCCTCAGTGTGTTCCCATTTCCTGAGAAGAAGTGTATTTGCTGGGAGAAAAGTGCATTACTGTGCGCTTTCAGCGTTTAGCAAATACATGTGTAGAAGCACAGCGCTAGCAGAAACGAACGTTTCTCGACGATTTCTAACTCAGGGAACAAGTTGCACACTTCTGAGATGCATTTGGGCAACTTTGTCAGAAATGAGTTTCTTGCCTACAGAGACATGCCTATTTTTGCAGTAGTACAGATTCTGAGTATGTAACTGGGCTTGATGAAATCAGCATTTCTCTTGCTTCCCTGTGCGTAGGGAAGCTCAGTTTTAGTCACAGTAGCTCCCACAAGTGTCTCCTCAGTGTGTTCCCATTTCCTTAGAAAGAGTGTATTTGCTGGGAGAAAAGTGCATTACTGTGCGCTTTCACCGTTCAGCAAATACATGTGTAGAAGCACAGCACTAGCAGAAAAGACCGTTTCTCGACGTTTTCTAACTCAGGGAACAAGTTGCACACTTCTGAGATGCATTTGGGCAACTTTGTCAGAAATTAGTTTTTTTGCCTACAGAGACATGCCTATTTGCGCAGTAGTACAGATTCTGAGTATGTAACTGGGCTTGATGAAATCAGCATTTCTCTTGCTTCCCTGTGCGTAGGGAAGCTCAGTTTTAGTCACAGTAGCTCCCACAAGTGTCTCCTCAGTGTGTTCCCATTTCCTTAGAAAGAGTGTATTTGCTGGGAGAAAAGTGCATTACTGTGCGCTTTCACCATTCAGCAAATAAATGTGTAGAAGCACAGCGCTAGCAGAGAAGACCGTTTCTCGACGTTTTCTAACTCAGGGAACAAGTTGCACACTTCTGAGATGCATTTGGGCAACTTTGTCAGAAATGAGTTTTTTGCCTACAGAGACATGCCTATTTGCGCAGTAGTACAGATTCTGAGTATGTAACTGGGCTTGATGAAATCAGCATTTCTCTTGCTTCCCTGTGCGTAGGGAAGCTCAGTTTTAGTCACAGTAGCTCCCACAAGTGTCTCCTCAGTGTGTTCCCATTTCCTTAGAAACAGTGTATTTGCTGGGAGAAAAGTGCATTACTGTGCGCTTTCACCGTTCAGCAAATACATGTGTAGAAGCACAGCGCTAGCAGAAACGAACGTTTCTCGACGTTTTCTAACTCAGGGAACAAGTTGCACACTTCTGAGATGCATTTGGGCAACTTTGTCAGAAATGAGTTTTTTGCCTAAAGAGACATGCCTATTTGCGCAGTAGTACAGATTCTGAGTATGTAACTGGGCTTGATGAAATCAGCATTTCTCTTGCTTCCCTGTGCGTAGGGAAGCTCAGTTTTAGTCACAGTAGCTCCCACAAGTGTCTCCTCAGTGTGTTCCCATTTCCTTAGAAACAGTGTATTTGCTGGGAGAAAAGTGCATTACTGTGCGCTTTCACCGTTCAGCAAATACATGTGTAGAAGCACAGCGCTAGCAGAAACGACTGTTTCTCGACGTTTTCTAACTCAGGGAACAAGTTGCACACTTCTGAGATGCATTTGGGCAACTTTGTCAGAAATGAGTTTTTTGCCTAAAGAGACATGCCTATTTGCGCAGTAGTACAGATTCTGAGTATGTAACTGGGCTTGATGAAATCAGCATTTCTCTTGCTTCCCTGTGCGTAGGGAAGCTCAGTTTTCGTCACAGTAGCTCCCACAAGTGTCTCCTCAGTGTGTTCCCATTTCCTTAGAAACAGTGTATTTGCTGGGAGAAAAGTGCATTACTGTGCGCTTTCACCGTTCAGCAAATACATGTGTAGAAGCACAGCGCTAGCAGAAACGACCGTTTCTCGACGTTTTCTAACTCAGGGAACAAGTTGCACACTTCTGAGATGCATTTGGGCAACTTTGTCAGAAATGAGTTTTTTGCCTACAGAGACATGCCTATTTGCGCAGTAGTACAGATTCTGAGTATGAAACTGGGCTTGATGAAATCAGCATTTCTCTTGCTTCCCTGTGCGTAGGGAAGCTCAGTTGTAGTCACAGTAGCTCCCACAAGTGTCTCCTCAGTGTGTTCCCATTTCCTGAATAGAAGTGTATTTACTGGGAGAAAAGTGCATTTCTGTGCGCTTTCACCGTTCAGCAAATACATGTGTAGAAGTACAGCGCTGGCAGAAACGAACGTTTCTCGACGTTTTCTAACTCCATGAACAAGTGGCACACTTCTGAGATGCATTTGGGCAACTTTGTCAGAAATGAGTTTTTTGCCTTCAGAGACATGCCTATTTGCGCAGTAGTACAGATTCTGAGTATGTAACTGGGCTTGATGAAATCAGCATTTCTCTTGCTTCCCTGTGCATAGGGAAGCTCAGTTTTAGTCACAGTAGCTCCCACAAGTGTCTCCTCAGTGTGTTCCCATTTCCTGAGAAGAAGTGTATTTGCTGGGAGAAATGTGCATTACTGTGCGCTTTCAGCGTTTAGCAAATACATGTGTAGAAGCACAGCGCTAGCAGAAACGAACGTTTCTCGACGATTTCTAACTCAGGGAACAAGTTGCACACTTCTGAGATGCATTTGGGCAACTTTGTCAGAAATGAGTTTCTTGCCTACAGAGACATGCCTATTTTTGCAGTAGTACAGATTCTGAGTATGTAACTGGGCTTGATGAAATCAGCATTTCTCTTGCTTCCCTGTGCGTAGGGAAGCTCAGTTTTAGTCACAGTAGCTCCCACAAGTGTCTCCTCAGTGTGTTCCCATTTCCTTAGAAAGAGTGTATTTGCTGGGAGAAAAGTGCATTACTGTGCGCTTTCACCGTTCAGCAAATACATGTGTAGAAGCACAGCACTAGCAGAAAAGACCGTTTCTCGACGTTTTCTAACTCAGGGAACAAGTTGCACACTTCTGAGATGCATTTGGGCAACTTTGTCAGAAATTAGTTTTTTGCCTACAGAGACATGCCTATTTGCGCAGTAGTACAGATTCTGAGTATGTAACTGGGCTTGATGAAATCAGCATTTCTCTTGCTTCCATGTGCGTAGGGAAGCTGAGTTTAAGTCACTGTAGCTCCCACAAGTTTCTCCTCGGTGTGTTCCCATTTCCTTAGAAACAGTGTATTTGCTGGGAGAAAAGTGCATTACTGTGCGCTTTCACCGTTCAGCAAATACATGTGTAGAAGCACAGCGCTAGCAGAAACGAACGTTTCTCGACGTTTTCTAACTCAGGGAACAAGTTGCACACTTCTGAGATGCATTTGGGCAACTTTGTCAGAAATGAGTTTTTTGCCTAAAGAGACATGCCTATTTGCGCAGTAGTACAGATTCTGAGTATGTAACTGGGCTTGATGAAATCAGCATTTCTCTTGCTTCCCTGTGCGTAGGGAAGCTCAGTTTTAGTCACAGTAGCTCCCACAAGTGTCTCCTCAGTGTGTTCCCATTTCCTTAGAAACAGTGTATTTGCTGGGAGAATAGTGCATTACTGTGCGCTTTCACCGTTCAGCAAATACATGTGTAGAAGCACAGCGCTAGCAGAAACGAACGTTTCTCGACGTTTTCTAACTCAGGGAACAAGTTGCACACTTCTGAGATGCATTTGGGCAACTTTGTCAGAAATGAGTTTTTTGCCTAAAGAGACATGCCTATTTGCGCAGTAGTACAGATTCTGAGTATGTAACTGGGCTTGATGAAATCAGCATTTCTCTTGCTTCCCTGTGCGTAGGGAAGCTCAGTTTTAGTCACAGTAGCTCCCACAAGTGTCTCCTCAGTGTGTTCCCATTTCCTTAGAAACAGTGTATTTGCTGGGAGAAAAGTGCATTACTGTGCGCTTTCACCGTTCAGCAAATACATGTGTAGAAGCACAGCGCTAGCAGAAACGACCGTTTCTCGACGTTTTCTAACTCAGGGAACAAGTTGCACACTTCTGAGATGCATTTGGGCAACTTTGTCAGAAATGAGTTTTTTGCCTACAGAGACATGCCTATTTGCGCAGTAGTACAGATTCTGAGTATGTAACTGGGCTTGATGAAATCAGCATTTCTCTTGCTTCCCTGTGCGTAGGGAAGCTCAGTTTTAGTCACAGTAGCTCCCACAAGTGTCTCCTCAGTGTGTTCCCATTTCCTTAGAAAGAGTGTATTTCCTGGCAGAAAAGTGCATTACTTTGCGCTTTCACCGTTCAGCAAATACATGTGTAGAAGCACAGCGCTAGGAGAAACGAACGTTTCTCGACGTTTTCTAACTCAGGGAACAAGTTGCACACTTCTGAGATGCATTTGGGCAACTTTGTCAGAAATGAGTTTTTTGCCTAAAGAGACATGCCTATTTCCGCAGTAGTACAGATTCTGAGTATGTAATTGGGCTTGATGAAATCAGCATTTTTCTTGCTTCCCTGTGCGTAGGGAAGCTCAGTTTTATTCAGAGTAGCTCCCACAAGTGTCTCCTCAGTGTGGACCCATTACCTTAGAAACAGTGTATTTGCTGGGAGAAAAGTGCATTACTGTGCGCTTTCACCGTTCAGCAAATACATGTGTAGAAGCACAGCGCTAGCAGAAACGACCGTTTCTCGACGTTTTCTAACTCAGGGAACAAGTTGCACACTTCTGAGATGCATTTGGGCAACTTTGTCAGAAATGAGTTTTTTGCCTACAGAGACATGCCTATTTGCGCAGTAGTACAGATTCTGAGTATGAAACTGGGCTTGATGAAATCAGCATTTCTCTTGCTTCCCTGTGCGTAGGGAAGCTCAGTTGTAGTCACAGCAGCTCCCACAAGTGTCTCCTCAGTGTGTTCCCATTTCCTGAATAGAAGTGTATTTACTGGGAGAAAAGTGCATTTCTGTGCGCTTTCACCGTTCAGCAAATACATGTGTAGAAGTACAGCGCTGGCAGAAACGAACGTTTCTCGACGTTTTCTAACTCCATGAACAAGTGGCACACTTCTGAGATGCATTTGGGCAACTTTGTCAGAAATGAGTTTTTTGCCTTCAGAGACATGCCTATTTGCGCAGTAGTACAGATTCTGAGTATGTAACTGGGCTTGATGAAATCAGCATTTCTCTTGCTTCCCTGTGCATAGGGAAGCTCAGTTTTAGTCACAGTAGCTCCCACAAGTGTCTCCTCAGTGTGTTCCCATTTCCTGAGAAGAAGTGTATTTGCTGGGAGAAATGTGCATTACTGTGCGCTTTCAGCGTTTAGCAAATACATGTGTAGAAGCACAGCGCTAGCAGAAACGAACGTTTCTCGACGATTTCTAACTCAGGGAACAAGTTGCACACTTCTGAGATGCATTTGGGCAACTTTGTCAGAAATGAGTTTCTTGCCTACAGAGACATGCCTATTTTTGCAGTAGTACAGATTCTGAGTATGTAACTGGGCTTGATGAAATCAGCATTTCTCTTGCTTCCCTGTGCGTAGGGAAGCTCAGTTTTAGTCTCAGTAGCTCCCACAAGTGTCTCCTCAGTGTGTTCCCATTTCCTTAGAAAGAGTGTATTTGCTGGGAGAAAAGTGCATTACTGTGCGCTTTCACCGTTCAGCAAATACATGTGTAGAAGCACAGCACTAGCAGAAAAGACCGTTTCTCGACGTTTTCTAACTCAGGGAACAAGTTGCACACTTCTGAGATGCATTTGGGCAACTTTGTCAGAAATTAGTTTTTTGCCTACAGAGACATGCCTATTTGCGCAGTAGTACAGATTCTGAGTATGTAACTGGGCTTGATGAAATCAGCATTTCTCTTGCTTCCCTGTGCGTAGGGAAGCTGAGTTTAAGTCACTGTAGCTCCCACAAGTTTCTCCTCGGTGTGTTCCCATTTCCTTAGAAACAGTGTATTTGCTGGGAGAAAAGTGCATTACTGTGCGCTTTCACCGTTCAGCAAATACATGTGTAGAAGCACAGCGCTAGCAGAAACGAACGTTTCTCGACGTTTTCTAACTCAGGGAACAAGTTGCACACTTCTGAGATGCATTTGGGCAACTTTGTCAGAAATGAGTTTTTTGCCTAAAGAGACATGCCTATTTGCGCAGTAGTACAGATTCTGAGTATGTAACTGGGCTTGATGAAATCAGCATTTCTCTTGCTTCCCTGTGCGTAGGGAAGCTCAGTTTTAGTCACAGTAGCTCCCACAAGTGTCTCCTCAGTGTGTTCCCATTTCCTTAGAAACAGTGTATTTGCTGGGAGAATAGTGCATTACTGTGCGCTTTCACCGTTCAGCAAATACATGTGTAGAAGCACAGCGCTAGCAGAAACGAACGTTTCTCGACGTTTTCTAACTCAGGGAACAAGTTGCACACTTCTGAGATGCATTTGGGCAACTTTGTCAGAAATGAGTTTTTTGCCTAAAGAGACATGCCTATTTGCGCAGTAGTACAGATTCTGAGTATGTAACTGGGCTTGATGAAATCAGCATTTCTCTTGCTTCCCTGTGCGTAGGGAAGCTCAGTTTTAGTCACAGTAGCTCCCACAAGTGTCTCCTCAGTGTGTTCCCATTTCCTTAGAAACAGTGTATTTGCTGGGAGAAAAGTGCATTACTGTGCGCTTTCACCGTTCAGCAAATACATGTGTAGAAGCACAGCGCTAGCAGAAACGACCGTTTCTCGACGTTTTCTAACTCAGGGAACAAGTTGCACACTTCTGAGATGCATTTGGGCAACTTTGTCAGAAATGAGTTTTTTGCCTAAAGAGACATGCCTATTTGCGCAGTAGTACAGATTCTGAGTATGTAACTGGGCTTGATGAAATCAGCATTTCTCTTGCTTCCCTGTGCGTAGGCAAGCTCAGTTTTAGTCACAGTAGCTCCCACAAGTGTCTCCTCAGTGTGTTCCCATTTCCTTAGAAAGAGTGTATTTGCTGGGAGAAAAGTGCATTACTGTGCGCTTTCACCGTTCAGCAAATACATGTGTAGAAGCACAGCGCTAGCAGAAACGACCGTTTCTCGACGTTTTCTAACTCAGGGAACAAGTTGCACACTTCTGAGATGCATTTGGGCAACTTTGTCAGAAATGAGTTTTTTGCCTACAGAGACATGCCTATTTGCGCAGTAGTACAGATTCTGAGTATGTAACTGGGCTTGATGAAATCAGCATTTCTCTTGCTTCCCTGTGCGTAGGGAAGCTCAGTTTTAGTCACAGTAGCTCCCACAAGTGTCTCCTCAGTGTGTTCCCATTTCCTTAGAAACAGTGTATTTGCTGGGAGAAAAGTGCATTACTGTGCGCTTTCACCGTTCAGCAAATACATGTGTAGAAGCACAGCGCTAGCAGAAACGAACGTTTCTCGACGTTTTCTAACACAGGGAACAAGTTGCACACTTCTGAGATGCATTTGGCCAACTTTGTCAGAAATGAGTTTTTTGCCTACAGAGACATGCCTATTTGCGCAGTAGTACAGATTCTGAGTATGTAACTGGGCTTGATGAAATCAGCATTTCTCTTGCTTCCCTGTGCGTAGGGAAGCTCAGTTTTAGTCACAGTAGCTCCCACAAGTGTCTCCTCAGTGTGTTCCCATTTCCTGAGAAGAAGTGTATTTGCTGGGAGAAAAGTGCATTATTGTGCGCTTTAACCGTTTAGCAAATACATGTGTAGAAGCACAGCGCTAGCAGAAATGAACGTTTCTCGACGTTTTCTAACTCAGGGAACAAGTTGCACACTTCTGAGATGCATTTGGGCAACTTTGTCAGAAATGAGTTTCTTGCCTAAAGAGACATGCCTATTTCCGCAGTAGTACAGATTCTGAGTATGTAACTGGGCTTGATGAAATCAGCATTTCTCTTGCTTCCCTGTGCGTAGGGAAGCTCAGTTTTATTCAGAGTAGCTCCCACAAGTGTCTCCTCAGTGTGGACCCCTTTCCTTAGAAACAGTGTATTTGCTGGGAGAAAAGTGCATTACTGTGCGCTTTCACCGTTCAGCAAATACATGTGTAGAAGCACAGCGCTAGCAGAAATGAACGTTTCTCGACGTTTTCTAACTCAGGGAACAAGTTGCACACTTCTGAGATGCATTTGGGCAACTTTGTCAGAAATGAGTTTTTTTGCCTACAGAGACATGCCTATTTGCGCAGTAGTACAGATTCTGAGTATGTAACTGGGCTTGATGAAATCAGCATTTCTCTTGCTTCCCTGTGCGTAGGGAAGCTCAGTTTTAGTCACAGTAGCTCCCACAAGTGTCTCCTCAGTGTGTTCCCATTCCTTAGAAAGAGTGTATTTGCTGGGAGAAAAGTGCATTACTGTGCGCTTTCACCGTTCAGCAAATAAATGTGTAGAAGCACAGCGCTAGCAGAAACGAACGTTTCTCGACGTTTTCTAACTCAGGGAACAAGTTGCACACTTCTGAGATGCATTTGGGCAATTTTGTCAGAAATGAGTTTTTTGCCTACAGAGACATGCCTATTTGCGCAGTAGTACAGATTCTGAGTATGTAACTGGGCTTGATGAAATCAGCATTTCTCTTGCTTCCCTGTGCGTAGGGAAGCTCAGTTTTAGTCACAGTAGCTCCCACAAGTGTCTCCTCAGTGTGTTCCCATTTCCTTAGAAACAGTGTATTTGCTGGGAGAAAAGTGCATTACTGTGCGCTTTCACCGTTCAGCAAATACATGTGTAGAAGCACAGCGCTAGCAGAAACGAACGTTTCTCGACGTTTTCTAACTCAGGGAACAAGTTGCACACTTCTGAGATGCATTTGGGCAACTTTGTCAGAAATGAGTTTTTTGCCTAAAGAGACATGCCTATTTGCGCAGTAGTACAGATTCTGAGTATGTAACTGGGCTTGATGAAATCAGCATTTCTCTTGCTTCCCTGTGCGTAGGGAAGCTCAGTTTTAGTCACAGTAGCTCCCACAAGTGTCTCCTCAGTGTGTTCCCATTTCCTTAGAAACAGTGTATTTGCTGGGAGAAAAGTGCATTACTGTGCGCTTTCACCGTTCAGCAAATACATGTGTAGAAGCACAGCGCTAGCAGAAACGAACGTTTCTGGACGTTTTCTAACACAGGGAACAAGTTGCACACTTCTGAGATGCATTTGGCCAACTTTGTCAGAAATGAGTTTTTTGCCTAAAGAGACATGCCTATTTGCGCAGTAGTACAGATTCTGAGTATGTAACTGGGCTTGATGAAATCAGCATTTCTCTTGCTTCCCTGTGCGTAGGGAAGCTCAGTTTTAGTCACAGTAGCTCCCACAAGTGTCTCCTCAGTGTGTTCCCATTTCCTTAGAAACAGTGTATTTGCTGGGAGAAAAGTGCATTACTGTGCGCTTTCACCGTTCAGCAAATAAATGTGTAGAAGCACAGCGCTAGCAGAAACGAACGTTTCTAGACGTTTTCTAACTCAGGGAACAAGTTGCACACTTCTGAGATGCATTTGGGCAACTTTGTCAGAAATGAGTTTTTTGCCTACAGAGACATGCCTATTTGCGCAGTAGTACAGATTCTGAGTATGTAACTGGGCTTGATGAAATCAGCATTTCTCTTGCTTCCCTGTGCGTAGGGAAGCTCAGTTTTAGTCACAGTAGCTCCCACAAGTGTCTCCTCAGTGTGTTCCCATTTCCTTAGAAACAGTGTATTTGCTGGGAGAAAAGTGCATTACTGTGCGCTTTCACCGTTCAGCAAATACATGTGTAGAAGCACAGCGCTAGCAGAAACGAACGTTTCTCGACGTTTTCTAACTCAGGGAACAAGTTGCACACTTCTGAGATGCATTTGGGCAACTTTGTTAGAAATGAGTTTTTTGCCTACAGAGACATGCCTATTTGCGCAGTAGTACAGATTCTGAGTATGTAACTGGGCTTGATGAAATCAGCATTTCTCTTGCTTCCCTGTGCGTAGGGAAGCTCAGTTTTAGTCACAGTAGCTCCCACAAGTGTCTCCTCAGTGTGTTCCCATTTCCTTAGAAACAGTGTATTTGCTGGGAGAAAAGTGCATTACTGTGCGCTTTCACCGTTCAGCAAATACATGTGTAGAAGCACAGCGCTAGCAGAAACGAACGTTTCTCGACGTTTTCTAACACAGGGAACAAGTTGCACACTTCTGAGATGCATTTGGCCAACTTTGTCAGAAATGAGTTTTTTGCCTACAGAGACATGCCTATTTGCGCAGTAGTACAGATTCTGAGTATGTAACTGGGCTTGATGAAATCAGCATTTCTCTTGCTTCCCTGTGCGTAGGGAAGCTCAGTTTTAGTCACAGTAGCTCCCACAAGTGTCTCCTCAGTGTGTTCCCATTTCCTTAGAAAGAGTGTATTTCCTGGGAGAAAAGTGCATTACTGTGCGCTTTCACCGTTCAGCAAATACATGTGTAGAAGCACAGCGCTAGCAGAAACGAACGTTTCTCGACGTTTTCTAACTCAGGGAACAAGTTGCACACTTCTGAGATGCATTTGGGCAACTTTGTCAGAAATGAGTTTTTTGCCTAAAGAGACATGCCTATTTCCGCAGTAGTACAGATTCTGAGTATGTAATTGGGCTTGATGAAATCAGCATTTTACTTGCTTCCCTGTGCGTAGGGAAGCTCAGTTTTATTCAGAGTAGCTCCCACAAGTGTCTCCTCAGTGTGGACCCATTTCCTTAGAAACAGTGTATTTGCTGGGAGAAAAGTGCATTACTGTGCGCTTTCACCGTTCAGCAAATACATGTGTAGAAGCACAGCGCTAGCGGAAATGAACGTTTCTCGACGTTTTCTAACTCAGGGAACAAGTTGCACACTTCTGAGATGCATTTGGGCAACTTTGTCAGAAATGAGTTTTTTTACCTACAGAGACATGCCTATTTGCGCAGTAGTACAGATTCTGAGTATGTAACTGGGCTTGATGAAATCAGCATTTCTCTTGCTTCCCTGTGCGTAGGGAAGCTCAGTTTTAGTCACAGTAGCTCCCACAAGTGTCTCCTCAGTGTGTTCCCATTTCCTTAGAAAGAGTGTATTTGCTGGGAGAAAAGTGCATTACTGTGCGCTTTCACCGTTCAGCAAATACATGTGTAGAAGCACAGCGCTAGCAGAAACGACCGTTTCTCGACGTTTTCTAACTCAGGGAACAAGTTGCACACTTCTGAGATGCATTTGGGCAACTTTGTCAGAAATGAGTTTTTTGCCTACAGAGACATGCCTATTTGCGCAGTAGTACAGATTCTGAGTATGTAACTGGGCTTGATGAAATCAGCATTTCTCTTGCTTCCCTGTGCATAGGGAAGCTCAGTTTTAGTCACAGTAGCTCCCACAAGTGTCTCCTCAGTGTGTTCCCATTTCCTTAGAAACAGTGTATTTGCTGGGAGAAAAGTGCATTACTGTGCGCTTTCACCGTTCAGCAAATACATGTGTAGAAGCACAGCGCTAGCAGAAACGAACGTTTCTCGACGTTTTCTAACACAGGGAACAAGTTGCACACTTCTGAGATGCATTTGGCCAACTTTGTCAGAAATGAGTTTTTTGCCTACAGAGACATGCCTATTTGCGCAGTAGTACAGATTCTGAGTATGTAACTGGGCTTGATGAAATCAGCATTTCTCTTGCTTCCCTGTGCGTAGGGAAGCTCAGTTTTAGTCACAGTAGCTCCCACAAGTGTCTCCTCAGTGTGTTCCCATTTCCTGAGAAGAAGTGTATTTGCTGGGAGAAAAGTGCATTATTGTGCGCTTTAACCGTTTAGCAAATACATGTGTAGAAGCACAGCGCTAGCAGAAACGAACGTTTCTCGACG
This sequence comes from Acomys minous, assembly GCF_964271855.1. Classification (NCBI taxonomy): domain Eukaryota; kingdom Metazoa; phylum Chordata; class Mammalia; order Rodentia; family Muridae; genus Acomys; species Acomys minous. The sequence continues at coordinate 120,096 of NW_028182122.1, forward strand.
TTTTCTAACTCAGGGAACAAGTTGCACACTTCTGAGATGCATTTGGGCAACTTTGTCAGAAATGAGTTTTTTGCCTAAAGAGACATGCCTATTTCCGCAGTAGTACAGATTCTGAGTATGTAACTGGGCTTCATGAAATCAGCATTTCTCTTGCTTCCCTGTGCGTAGGGAAGCTCAGTTTTATTCACAGTAGCTCCCACAAGTGTCTCCTCAGTGTGGACCCCTTTCCTTAGAAACAGTGTATTTGCTGGGAGAAAAGTGCATTACTGTGCGCTTTCACCGTTCAGCAAATACATGTGTAGAAGCACAGCGCTAGCAGAAATGAACGTTTCTCGATGTTTTCTAACTCAGGGAACAAGTTGAACACTTCTGAGATGCATTTGGGCAACTTTGTCAGAAATGAGTTTTTTTGCCTACAGAAACATGCCTATTTGCGCAGTAGTACAGATTCTGAGTATGTAACTGGGCTTGATGAAATCAGCATTTCTCTTGCTTCCCTGTGCGTAGGGAAGCTCAGTTTTAGTCACAGTAGCTCCCACAAGTGTCTCCTCAGTGTGTTCCCATTTCCTTAGAAACAGTGTATTTGCTGGGAGAAAAGTGCATTACTGTGCGCTTTCACCGTTCAGCAAATAAATGTGTAGAAGCACAGCGCTAGCAGAAACGAACGTTTCTCGACGTTTTCTAACTCAGGGAACAAGTTGCACACTTCTGAGATGCATTTGGGCAATTTTGTCAGAAATGAGTTTTTTGCCTACAGAGACATGCCTATTTGCGCAGTAGTACAGATTCTGAGTATGTAACTGGGCTTGATGAAATCAGCATTTCTCTTGCTTCCCTGTGCGTAGGGAAGCTCAGTTTTAGTCACAGTAGCTCCCACAAGTGTCTCCTCAGTGTGTTCCCATTTCCTTAGAAACAGTGTATTTGCTGGGAGAAAAGTGCATTACTGTGCGCTTTCACCGTTCAGCAAATACATGTGTAGAAGCACAGCGCTAGCAGAAACGAACGTTTCTCGACGTTTTCTAACTCAGGGAACAAGTTGCACACTTCTGAGATGCATTTGGGCAACTTTGTCAGAAATGAGTTTTTTGCCTAAAGAGACATGCCTATTTGCGCAGTAGTACAGATTCTGAGTATGTAACTGGGCTTGATGAAATCAGCATTTCTCTTGCTTCCCTGTGCGTAGGGAAGCTCTGTTTTAGTCACAGTAGCTCCCACAAGTGTCTCCTCAGTGTGTTCCCATTTCCTTAGAAACAGTGTATTTGCTGGGAGAAAAGTGCATTATTGTGCGCTTTCACCGTTTAGCAAATACATGTGTAGAAGCACAGCGCTAGCAGAAACGAACGTTTCTCGACGTTTTCTAACTCAGGGAACAAGTTGCTCACTTCTGAGATGCATTTGGGCAACTTTGTCAGAAATGAGTTTCTTGCCTAAAGAGACATGCCTATTTCCGCAGTAGTACAGATTCTGAGTATGTAACTGGGCTTGATGAAATCAGCATTTCTCTTGCTTCCCTGTGCGTAGGGAAGCTCAGTTTTATTCAGAGTAGCTCCCACAAGTGTCTCCTCAGTGTGGACCCATTTCCTTAGAAACAGTGTATTTGCTGGGAGAAAAGTGCATTACTGTGCGCTTTCACCGTTCAGCAAATACATGTGTAGAAGCACAGCGCTAGCAGAAATGAACGTTTCTCGACGTTTTCTAACTCAGGGAACAAGTTGCACACTTCTGAGATGCATTTGGGCAACTTTGTCAGAAATGAGTTTTTTTGCCTACAGAGACATGCCTATTTGCGCAGTAGTACAGATTCTGAGTATGTAACTGGGCTTGATGAAATCAGCATTTCTCTTGCTTCCCTGTGCGTAGGGAAGCTCAGTTTTAGTCACAGTAGCTCCCACAAGTGTCTCCTCAGTGTGTTCCCATTTCCTTAGAAAGAGTGTATTTGCTGGGAGAAAAGTGCATTACTGTGCGCTTTCACCGTTCAGCAAATAAATGTGTAGAAGCACAGCGCTAGCAGAAACGAACGTTTCTCGACGTTTTCTAACTCAGGGAACAAGTTGCACACTTCTGAGATGCATTTGGGCAACTTTGTCAGAAATGAGTTTTTTGCCTACATAGACATGCCTATTTGCGCAGTAGTACAGATTCTGAGTATGTAACTGGGCTTGATGAAATCAGCATTTCTATTGCTTCCCTGTGCGTAGGGAAGCTCAGTTTTAGTCACAGTAGCTCCCACAAGTGTCTCCTCAGTGTGTTCCCATTTCCTTAGAAAGAGTGTATTTCCTGGGAGAAAAGTGCATTACTTTGCGCTTTCACCGTTCAGCAAATACATGTGTAGAAGCACAGCGCTAGCAGAAACGAACGTTTCTCGACGTTTTCTAACTCAGGGAACAAGTTGCACACTTCTGAGATGCATTTGGGCAACTTTGTCAGAAATGAGTTTTTTGCCTAAAGAGACATGCCTATTTGCGCAGTAGTACAGATTCTGAGTATGTAACTGGGCTTGATGAAATCAGCATTTCTCTTGCTTCTCTGTGCGCAGGGAAGCTCAGTTTTATTCACAGTAGCTCCCACAAGTGTCTCCTCAGTATGGACCCATTTCCTTAGAAACAGTGTATTTGCTGGGAGAAAAGTGCATTACTGTGCGCTTTCACCGTTCAGCAAATACATGTGTAGAAGCACAGCGCTAGCAGAAACGAACGTTTCTCGACGTTTTCTAACTCAGGGAACAAGTTGCACACTTCTGAGATGCATTTGGGCAACTTTGTCAGAAATGAGTTTTTTGCCTAAAGAGACATGCCTATTTGCGCAGTAGTACAGATTCTGAGTATGTAACTGGGCTTGATGAAATCAGCATTTCTCTTGCTTCCCTGTGCGTAGGGAAGCTCAGTTTTAGTCACAGTAGCTCCCACAAGTGTCTCCTCAGTGTGTTCCCATTTCCTTAGAAAGAGTGTATTTGCTGGGAGAAAAGTGCATTACTGTGCACTTTCACCGTTCAGCAAATACATGTGTAGAAGCACAGCGCTAGCAGAAACGAACGTTTCTGGACGTTTTCTAACACAGGGAACAAGTTGCACACTTCTGAGATGCATTTGGCCAACTTTGTCAGAAATGAGTTTTTTGCCTAAAGAGACATGCCTATTTGCGCAGTAGTACAGATTCTGAGTATGTAACTGGGCTTGATGAAATCAGCATTTCTCTTGCTTCCCTGTGCGTAGGGAAGCTCAGTTTTAGTCACAGTAGCTCCCACAAGTGCCTCCTCAGTGTGTTCCCATTTCCTGAGAAGAAGTGTATTTGCTGGGAGAAAAGTGCATTATTGTGCGCTTTCCCCGTTTAGCAAATACATGTGTAGAAGCACAGCGCTAGCAGAAACGAACGTTTCTCGACGTTTTCTAACTCAGGGAACAAGTTGCACACTTCTGAGATGCATTTGGGCAACTTTGTCAGAAATGAGTTTCTTGCCTAAAGAGACATGCCTATTTCCGCAGTAGTACAGATTCTGAGTATGTAACTGGGCTTGATGAAATCAGCATTTCTCTTGCTTCCCTGTGCGTAGGGAAGCTCAGTTTTATTCAGAGTAGCTCCCACAAGTGTCTCCTCAGTGTGGACCCATTTCCTTAGAAACAGTGTATTTGCTGGGAGAAAAGTGCATTACTGTGCGCTTTCACCGTTCAGCAAATACATGTGTAGAAGCACAGCGCTAGCAGAAACGACCGTTTCTCGACGTTTTCTAACTCAGGGAACAAGTTGCACACTTCTGAGATGCATTTGGGCAACTTTGTCAGAAATGAGTTTTTTTGCCTACAGAGACATGCCTATTTGCGCAGTAGTACAGATTCTGAGTAAGTAACTGGGCTTGATGAAATCAGCATTTCTCTTGCTTCCCTGTGCGTAGGGAAGCTCAGTTTTAGTCACAGTAGCTCCCACAAGTGTCTCCTCAGTGTGTTCCCATTTCCTTAGAAAGAGTGTATTTGCTGGGAGAAAAGTGCATTACTGTGCGCTTTCACCGTTCAGCAAATAAATGTGTAGAAGCACAGCGCTAGCAGAAACGAACGTTTCTCGACGTTTTCTAACTCAGGGAACAAGTTGCACACTTCTGAGATGCATTTGGGCAACTTTGTCAGAAATGAGTTTTTTGCCTACATAGACATGCCTATTTGCGCAGTAGTACAGATTCTGAGTATGTAACTGGGCTTGATGAAATCAGCATTTCTCTTGCTTCCCTGTGCGTAGGGAAGCTCAGTTTTAGTCACAGTAGCTCCCACAAGTGTCTCCTCAGTGTGTTCCCATTTCCTTAGAAACAGTGTATTTGCTGGGAGAAAAGTGCATTACTGTGCGCTTTCACCGTTCAGCAAATACATGTGTAGAAGCACAGCGCTAGCAGAAACGAACGTTTCTCGACGTTTTCTAACTCAGGGAACAAGTTGCACACTTCTGAGATGCATTTGGGCAACTTTGTCAGAAATGAGTTTTTTGCCTAAAGAGACATGCCTATTTGCGCAGTAGTACAGATTCTGAGTATGTAACTGGGCTTGATGAAATCAGCATTTCTCTTGCTTCTCTGTGCGCAGGGAAGCTCAGTTTTATTCACAGTAGCTCCCACAAGTGTCTCCTCAGTATGGACCCATTTCCTTAGAAACAGTGTATTTGCTGGGAGAAAAGTGCATTACTGTGCGCTTTCACCGTTCAGCAAATACATGTGTAGAAGCACAGCGCTAGCAGAAATGAACGTTTCTCGACGTTTTCTAACTCAGGGAACAAGTTGCACACTTCTGAGATGCATTTGGGCAACTTTGTCAGAAATGAGTTTTTTTGCCTACAGAGACATGCCTATTTGCGCAGTAGTACAGATTCTGAGTATGTAACTGGGCTTGATGAAATCAGCATTTCTCTTGCTTCCCTGTGCGTAGGGAAGCTCAGTTTTAGTCACAGTAGCTCCCACAAGTGTCTCCTCAGTGTGTTCCCATTTCCTTAGAAACAGTGTATTTGCTGGGAGAAAAGTGCATTACTGTGCGCTTTCACCGTTCAGCAAATAAATGTGTAGAAGCACAGCGCTAGCAGAAACGAACGTTTCTCGACGTTTTCTAACACAGGGAACAAGTTGCACACTTCTGAGATGCATTTGGGCAACTTTGTCAGAAATGAGTTTTTTGCCTACAGAGACATGCCTATTTGCGCAGTAGTACAGATTCTGAGTATGTAACTGGGCTTGATGAAATCAGCATTTCTCTTGCTTCCCTGTGCGTAGGGAAGCTCAGTTTTAGTCACAGTAGCTCCCACAAGTGTCTCCTCAGTGTGTTCCCATTTCCTTAGAAACAGTGTATTTGCTGGGAGAAAAGTGCATTACTGTGCGCTTTCACCGTTCAGCAAATACATGTGTAGAAGCACAGCGCTAGCAGAAACGAACGTTTCTCGACGTTTTCTAACTCAGGGAACAAGTTGCACACTTCTGAGATGCATTTGGGCAACTTTGTCAGAAATGAGTTTTTTGCCTAAAGAGACATGCCTATTTGCGTAGTAGTACAGATTCTGAGTATGTAACTGGGCTTGATGAAATCAGCATTTCTCTTGCTTCTCTGTGCGCAGGGAAGCTCAGTTTTATTCACAGTAGCTCCCACAAGTGTCTCCTCAGTGTGTTCCCATTTCCTTAGAAACAGTGTATTTGCTGGGAGAAAAGTGCATTACTGTGCGCTTTCACCGTTCAGCAAATACATGTGTAGAAGCACAGCGCTAGCAGAAATGAACGTTTCTCGACGTTTTCTAACTCAGGGAACAAGTTGCACACTTCTGAGATGCATTTGGGCAACTTTGTCAGAAATGAGTTTTTTGCCTACAGAGACATGCCTATTTGCGCAGTAGTACAGATTCTGAGTATGTAACTGGGCTTGATGAAATCAGCATTTCTCTTGCTTCCCTGTGCGTAGGGAAGCTCAGTTTTAGTCACAGTAGCTCCGACAAGTGTCTCCTCAGTGTGTTCCCATTTCCTTAGAAACAGTGTATTTGCTGGGAGAAAAGTGCATTACTGTGCGCTTTCACCGTTCAGCAAATAAATGTGTAGAAGCACAGCGCTAGCAGAAACGAACGTTTCTCGACGTTTTCTAACACAGGGAACAAGTTGCACACTTCTGAGATGCATTTGGCCAACTTTGTCAGAAATGAGTTTTTTGCCTACAGAGACATGCCTATTTGCGCAGTAGTACAGATTCTGAGTATGTAACTGGGCTTGATGAAATTAGCATTTCTCTTGCTTCCCTGTGCGTAGGGAAGCTCAGTTTTAGTCACAGTAGCTCCCACAAGTGTCTCCTCAGTGTGTTCCCATTTCCTGAGAAGAAGTGTATTTGCTGGGAGAAAAGTGCATTATTGTGTGCTTTCACCCTTTAGCAAATACATGTGTAGAAGCACAGCGCTAGCAGAAACGAACGTTTCTCGACGTTTTCTAACTCAGAGAACAAGTTGCACACTTCTGAGATGCATTTGGGCAACTTTGTCAGAAATGAGTTTTTTGCCTAAAGAGACATGCCTATTTGCGCAGTAGTACAGATACTGAGTATGTAACTGGGCTTGATGAAATCAGCATTTCTCTTGCTTCCCTGTGCGTACGGAAGCTCAGTTTTAGTCACAGTAGCTCCCACAAGTGTCTCCTCAGTGTGTTCCCATTTCCTTAGAAAGAGTGGATTTCCTGGGAGAAAAGTGCATTACTGTGCGCTTTCACCGTTCAGCAAATACATGTGTAGAAGCACAGCGCTAGCAGAAACGAAAGTTTCTCGACGTTTTCTAACTCAGGGAACAAGTTGCACACTTCTGAGATGCATTTGGGCAACTTTGTCAGAAATGAGTTTTTTGCCTAAAGAGACATGCCTATTTCCGCAGTAGTACAGATTCTGAGTATGTAACTGGGCTTGATGAAATCAGCATTTCTCTTGCTTCCCTGTGCGTAGGGAAGCTCAGTTTTATTCACAGTAGCACCCACAAGTGTCTCCTCAGTGTGTTCCCATTTCCTTAGAAACAGTGTATTTGCTGGGAGAAAAGTGCAATACTGTGTGCTTTCACCGTTCAGCAAATACATGTGTAGAAGCACAGCGCTAGCAGAAACGAACGTTTCTCGACGTTTTCTAACTCAGGGAACAAGTTGCACACTTCTGAGATGCATTTGGGCAACTTTGTCAGAAATGAGTTTTTTGCCTAAAGAGACATGTCTATTTGCGCAGTCGTACAGATTCTGAGTATGTAACTGGGCTTGATGAAATCAGCATTTCTCTTGCTTCCCTGTGCGTAGGGAAGCTCAGTTTTAGTCACAGTAGCTCCCACAAGTGTCTCCTCAGTGTGTTCCCATTTCCTTAGAAACAGTGTATTTGCTGGGAGAAAAGTGCATTACTGTGCGCTTTCACCGTTCAGCAAATACATGTGTAGAAGCACAGCGCTAGCAGAAACGAACGTTTCTCGACGTTTTCTAACACAGGGAACAAGTTGCACACTTCTGAGATGCATTTGGCCAACTTTGTCAGAAATGAGTTTTTTGCCTACAGAGACATGCCTATTTGCGCAGTAGTACAGATTCTGAGTATGTAACTGGGCTTGATGAAATCAGCATTTCTCTTGCTTCCCTGTGCGTAGGGAAGGTCAGTTTTAGTCACAGTAGCTCCCACAAGTGTCTCCTCAGTGTGTTCCCATTTCCTTAGAAAGAGTGTATTTCCTGGGAGAAAAGTGCATTACTGTGCGCTTTCACCGTTCAGCAAATACATGTGTAGAAGCACAGCGCTAGCAGAAACGAACGTTTCTCGACGTTTTCTAACTCAGGGAACAAGTTGCACACTTCTGAGGTGCATTTGGGTAACTTTGTCAGAAATGAGTTTTTTGCCTAAAGAGACATGCCTATTTCCGCAGTAGTACAGATTCTGAGTATGTAACTGG